>NC_067494.1:26719367-26879367 GCF_947179515.1 Apodemus sylvaticus | reverse complement strand
GACAGATGTTACCAGTTAGAAGGTTAGTTAAGTAATGAAACTGCCATGCACACAAACCACCAGCGCTGTCACCCAGGATGTAGATGTAGTAGTTTAGTCCCAGGCTAATACTCCTGATTAGAACTCCCCTCCTGTGCACAGGGGGCTGTGAATACTCACTCATAGTGCTCTGGCCACATACTGATGAGCGTGATAGGACTGCAGAGAGGGGACAGGGAGACAAAAGTCACAGAACAAACATTTAGAGCGATTACAGACCAAAGCAGGAGGAGGCGGATTCTCACTGTCTTCTACTCGTTTGGTCACCTTGATAATCACCGCCAGGGAAACCAAAAGCAACTTTCCCAGCACTTGTAGCATCCAGGTGTCAAGATGGTCATCACATTTTAGAACAGTGACATTGAAAAGATCAGCCAAATGTTCTAAAATCGCTCCACATTATAGGCGGTTGGAAGATAATGTACCAGAATATTCCCAAGGAGACATAATTACATATATTTTTTTCTTGGAGAAGACATGTGATGAGAGAGTTGAATTTATTACCTAATTGCTAGACTATTGACATCAGAATTGTAGTAAAAAGGGTTTTCTGACTCTTCATTCAGAAATATAAAAGTTTAAATTATGTGTACACTGTATTTCTCAATTTCAGATACACTTGGAAGAGAAAAGCCTTCCTGCCTACCTATGCCCTACTCAAAGAGTCAAACCATCAGTACATTGAGGGTGACTTCTCTAGGACAGGACCGACTTCCAGTGAGTATCATGTTATTAACTAGAAGTTCTCTCTAGGAAACTACATGGGCCAACTGTTCTGCTTGAATCAGGTGCTTGGGTCTGCGGCTGGAGAATTCACTGTCACCTGCAGTGCAGGAGAATTCACTGTCACCTGCAGTGCAGGGGCAGCTGAGACTTCCAGATCCTGTCGGAGCTCCAAATCTCCATGAAATGCCATTGAAACAATTCATCCCAATTAAACAGTAGTTTAAACTCTTAACTTCTGAAAGAAGATGATGATGAATTACCTGATGAATATAGAAATTTAAAAGCACAAGGAAGATGAGTACTCTGTTTAATTATGTAAAGTCTCTTGAAAAAGCTAATGCTGATCAAGCAAAACCCTTTTAGATTTCCCTTTCTATTACATGTGTGGACTTGAGACATAGTTAATGACCTTATTATTTCCTGCTGTGAAGCACAAGATGATGTGTGCGCGGCAGACGTTAAAGAGATGGAGGTCATCTTATTGGGTGGAAAGCTAAAGTTCTTTAGACCTGCTTTCAAAAACTGGGCATTCATCCTCTATGCCTGCCAAAAATAGGTATTCTGTAAATCGAGTTAACTGTGTACGTGTAAAGGAGATGCAGGAACAGTGGAGACACAGTATTATTACTTCTCTTTAGTATATCACTACCTCTCGTTATCCCTGAAACAGGGACAGCAAATGTTAAGAGACAGACAGCTCTGCACCCTGCATCACACTTCCCGAAACAGTAACTGCTTAAGACATTATCTCTAAAATTCAAGCATTGGACAACATTCGATATAAGATTTCAACAGAAGAAAAATTGTGAGATATATATATATATTCTTAAGAAACCTTGGCAAAGCTTTGTGGATTGGCTTGAGCAATTCTTAGGAAGTTAATTGTTGGCACAAAAATTTGTGAACTAAGAATGGAACAGACAGAAAGCGGGACTGAAAGAAAAACATTTTTTCATGGAGGTTATCAAATAAAGGAAACAGATACAAAACCAAACTTGAGGTTTCTCCGCCTTCAGAGGACTTTAGTTCCCAGGGAGAGTAGGATACCTGCTCACACTCAGTAGGAAGGAAGAACAGCAGCAAGGTGCCTCACAGCTGGGACCCATGGTAAGGAGGGTTGAGCTCACTGGGCAGGCTGCTTGTATAGCATAGGGGAGTCGCTGACTGCCATCGCCAGCACCCAAATGTAGATAAGTAAATCATAATATAATAAAGGCAGCACCAATCTGTGCGCTACCAATGACTTAATAAAGGACCTGCTTCCTGCTGTTCAGTGTAGCGGCCCAGCGGGGTGTTTTGACTAATTTTATATGCTATGAGAAGAATCAGGCTCTAATATAAATGGAAGTCTATGAATTCCAACACAGACTTTAAAGAATTTGGTGAGCCTTTTAATGATGCAAATTCCCAGTAGTCTCCTCATATTTCTGGCCTTTTGATTCTTTAACCCATTGGCTCCAAAGCTGGTAGGTAACTGGTTCTACCTGTTAGATCATAGCCTGGTGCCTGAAAACCAGACCAGGCTTAACATGGTCACCTACCTCACCACTCCCTACCCTAGTCTGTGCACTGAAGGCAGGGAATTAACAAGTCCCTGTTGATCTGGCTGGTTCTTATACCATAAAATATAATGTAAAGGTGTCAACAAATATACTTTCTTATCTATGTTGTGTGGAGCTATAGCCAAGCTCCCCAACTTCTCTGTCTATCTGTATTGTGCACTTTCCACCTTTACCATGCTGTCTATAACTAACACTACCCACAACACTGTCTGTAGCTAGCACTACCTATAACACTGTCTGTAGCTAGTATTACCTATAACACTGTCTATAGCTAACACTAGCTATAACACTGTCTATACAATGGCTAACACTAGCTATAACACTGTCTATACAATGGCTAACACTAGCTATAACACTGTCTATACAATGGCTAACACTAGCTATAAAACTGTCTATACAATGGCTAACACTAGCTATAACATTGTCTATACAATGCCTAACACTAGCTATAACACTGTCTATACAATGGCTAACACTACCTATAACACTGTCTATACAATGCCTAACACTATCTCTTCTACCCTTTCACCTTAAAGGAACTTTCTTTACAAGACTTGTATTTGTATTTATCTGTGTATATGCCACTGTGTCTACCCTATTTCTGTACATGAAAAATGTAGGGTGGGTACCTTTGGAAGCTAGGAGAGAGCATTGAATATCTAGGAGCTAGAGTTATACTTGGTTGAAGCTGCCCAACATAGTCAATGGAAATTGAACTCAGGTTCTCTGAAGAGCAGCTTGGGCTGGTAACTACTGAGGAATCTCCCTAGCTCCTAGGCCAACTTTCTTAATGCTTCTATAATTCTCTCTCAGGCTCATCATGTTGCCTCCAATGTGATGCATTGCCCCTCAAAATGCTCTGCCATGACCATGGTTCCTGTGTTAGTGAAGCCTCCTCATTCCTAATAAAAGTTCATTTTCTGAAGGGTAATCTCATGGCAACATCTTTCCTGACCATCCACCTCTCCTTTCTTGTTAATGTTACCTGTGAACTCTCAAAACAAACTCTGAAGATGTGGGTGTAGATAACGAGGCCTTTTCTTATCTGGCTTTTTCCTCTCTCATTCTTTGGCTTGGATACTAGTTTCCTGTTAGAACTTCAACCGAGGTTTTTGAAAATGAGTCATTTGGGCCGGGCAGTGGTGGCCCACGCCTTTAATCCCAGCACTTGGGAGGCAGAGGCAGGCAGATTTCTGAGTTTGAGGCCAGCCTTATCTACTGAGTGAGTTCCAGGATAGCCAGGGCTACACAGAGAAACCCTGTCTCAAAAATCAAAAAAAAAAAAAGAAAGAAAGAAAGAGAGAGAGAGAGAGAGAGAGAGAGAGAGAGAGAGAGAGAGGAAGGAAGGAAGGAAAGAAGGAAGGAAGGAAGGAAGGAAGGAAGGAAGGAAGGAAGGAAGGAAGGAAGGAAGGAAGGAAGGGAGGGAGGGAGGGAGAGAGAGAGAGAGAGAGAGAGAGAGAAAGAAAGAAAGAAAGAAAGAAAGAAAGAAAGAAAGAAAGAAAGAAAGAAAGAAAGAAAGAAAGAAAGAAAGAAAGAAAGAAAGAAAGAAAGAAAGAAAATGATTCTCTTGGCCAGTGAGTCGTTTCCACTGCCTCTGAGAACTCTCGAGTCCTCAGCACATGATTCGGGCAGGCTCAGCACTTATCAGCCTTGACCAACCAGCTCCCCAACTGCACCTGCTCTGTGTGGATTCTTCAGAGTGATGCACTTCATTATGGATATATTACCCAATACCAGAAGTGGGTGTTTCTTGTTGGTTGTTGTTATTGCTTAATCTTTGGGGAAACTAACCTAATTCTAAACCCAATAATAATCTCTCAGGACTCTCAAATTACTCCTGTCACTATTTTAAGCTTCGTCAACTTCATTATGAATACTGTATCCTTAATTTTACTCATTTGAAAATTCTTGCATTGAGATCTATTAAATTAATTGAATAAGCCTCAGCACAGACATGTTTACCCCCATTTAGTAATAAGCGTTTCTTCCCACAGAGTCCCTTCATGCAAGCCTGCATGGCTAATCATTGGTCAGAAATTTAAGCACGACATTTGCAAAGATGAAAGAGAGAGAAGTCAAGGGAAGCTCTAACCAGCTCCATAAATAACTTCAACACCTTCGCCACTTCAATGGTTTTTCTCCAATGTTCTCTCCTCCCACAAGTAGAAGAATAAATGAAATCAAACATTTTTTCTTTAAAAAAAAAAATTCCCTACCCACTCACATAAATTGTTCTACTGGATGATTAAGTGACCTTGTAGCAGAAGAGGGCTCAGCAGAAAAATGAACTACAGCAAATCCACAGAGCTCTGGGTAGGATTTGAAGAAGAACACCCACCCACACTAGCTATTAGCTCATAAATCTTGTTCAAAGGAGATTTTTTTGGCATCCAATTTAATCAGATGCCCCTTCCTTTCTTCTTGTATCTCTCTTGGAAAATGGTGGGAAATTTATGTTAAGCAGGGTGAGACATTTTTTAGTGTAGTCTATCAAAAGCAGAGAATGAAATTATTTTGCATGGTTTTCTATTCATTTTTACTTGAAAAAAAAGTCTCTAAGTGGATGGTTCAGTCAGTAAATGTGTTCACTGCAAGCAGAAAAGACATGAATTCAACCCCCAGACCCCGACGGAATCAGGTCATCTAGGATCCTGGGACTTGCCGGCCAGCCAGCCTTGCTCTTCTGACAACAAGGTCCAGACCCAGAGTGTATCCCTGTCTCAACAATAAGTTGACAGCAATTGAAGAAGACAACCGATGTCAATCTCTGGTCTCCACACACCACAGATGAACTCAAGTGCATTCGCACAAATCAAATGTCATGATCATTTTGACATTTCAAGGCAAAGCATTAAAATTTAAAAAAGGAATATGAAATATCCATCTATCAATGACTCATGTGAAGGTGGAGATATTTGGGATGCAAAATGGCGATGAGTCAGAAACGGAGCGCAAGGCGACATTGCTCTCTTCCCGTTTAGATCCCAGCACTATGTGATAGTTGATCTACAATCCTATATGCCACAAAGAGCTATGGTAAAGGTTAAGTCGATGTGATTTGAACAGAAGGAAAATTTTATCAGGTCTTCAGCAAGCCAAATGTGTATTGGATACGATAAGAAGAATAATTAATATTCAATCTTTGAAGACAAAAGCATATTCAGAAAAGACATGCATGTTCTAAATATACTTAAATAGCTTTGTTTAAAATAAAACAAATGTTAGATTTATCTTATC
Source organism: Apodemus sylvaticus (assembly GCF_947179515.1). NCBI lineage: Eukaryota > Metazoa > Chordata > Mammalia > Rodentia > Muridae > Apodemus > Apodemus sylvaticus. The sequence goes on along the minus strand of NC_067494.1, from coordinate 26,873,803 downwards.
ATGCGGTGTGGAAGCAATTAGAAAAGAATTTATTTTTTGTGGGCAGTGTACCTATTTGTTGGGGTGTGTAGGCAGGTGTACATACCCACACATGGCGGCCAGGGGTAAATTCTGGGTGTCTTCCTTAATCATCCCACATAGAGTTTTTAGTTCCATGGGTGTTTTGTTCACACACTCCAGTGTACAAAAAGCGTTGCAGTTGAAATGCTGAAGTACATACTTTAAACAGGGATTCAGTGATTTAAAATTACATCTACTGTGATCTCAACAGATGACTACCTGGTGAGTTACAGTGTCCATGCATGCGTGTCTACGGGCTCATTTTAACATCGCGCTCCTCATTTCAGGCTCTAGATTCTTTGGCTTTCTTTCTTAGCCTTATGATCTCATTGTAACTTTTCTCCCTCATAATTTCTTAGAAGATGCTTATCAACTCAAATTGCAGGTTTTTAAGCAATTTTGTCTGGTTTAGATATGTATAAAGATGCTTCAATTTTGCCAGTTTCATCTTTAAGGAGACTACTAAGAAATATAAAATGAGGGTTCAGAAAAGATGTGCATTTGATGTATAAAATGAAATATTATTGATAATTTACATTAAAAAAGATATGATGTGGGGATAAGGATATTTAACTCAGAGTCCTTGCCTAGCATGTGTAAGACTCGGGTTCAAGGCTGAAGAGATGGCTTAATGCTTAAGAGCACCAACTGCTCTTCCGAAGGTCCTGAGTTCAAATCCCAGCAACCACATGGTGGCTCACAACCATTTGTAATGAGATCTGACACCCTCTTCTGGTGTGTCTGAAGACAGCTACAGTGTATTTATCTATACTAAATAAATAAATCTTTAAAAAAAAAAGATTCAGGTTCAAACCAGTACCACAAAACAAAACAAAATAATGAAAGGTATTATAACAAAAAGATTGAAGCCTATAAAAGAGAGAAAGAAAGGGACATAAAGCAAAGAATGAAGGAGCAAATAATACCACATTTGACTGTGATATTTCTAAAGACATACATACATACATACAGAGAGAGAGAGAGAGAGAGAGAATCAAGAAAAGAAACATACATTCAAAAACAACAAACAAAAACTCCCAAGAAATACAAATTAACTGTTGATGAAGACTTGTTTCAAAATAAAATATTTCATCAGGACACGAATCTCTTTGGAAGGATGAAATTCCTTTCATGTTGTTAGCATTAGTATTGAAAACAATGAGGTAGGTGTAAGTGCTTGCAAACTGAATGCTAGAATGCAACTCACGTCTCTAGGTTGTCCCCCTCCAGCACAGTCTGGACAGGCAGGTAGCCAAGCCGAGGGTGTTTGGCAAAATATTTCTTGGATCTGAACTTGTTCTTCAGCACCTTGGTGAAATCTCGCACATCTTCCCCAGATGTTGTCTACAGGTTGAAAAAGTCACAACTCTGGTTAAAAAGGCTATAACAACACCTGCAACCGAAGCTGAGCACATATAAGTTGAAGGTCATTAAACGGCAACAACCTTATATAATTTTCAAAAGCACAGTATCAGAAAAATAAAGGGTAATTGGGACTCTACGAAAAACATATTCAGTACTTAAAATAATTTAAAAATTTAATAATAATTTTAAAAATATTAATTTTAATTATTTAAAAATAATTATTATTTTAAAAAATGTAAAAAAACCATTAAATAGCTTATTTATTCAGTATTATAACACTTGATCCCAAAAATAAGTGGAGAGCTTGCTGGTAGATTCCTAAACTGATTTCCTTCTACAGAGTACTGAGGCATCCCAGATGACATGCTTTTAATTGGTTTTTTTAAACTGAGGTCATTGCTTAGCCTAGGCTAGCTCCCCACAAACTAATGCACATTCTAGTTGGGAGAAATTTTAATCAATAATAAGGAAAAGGCAGGGGTAGGGGACATGGAAGGTGCATGCCCATAATGGCAGCACATACAAGAAAGAGACAAAAGGATCTGTAGTTCAAGGCCAGCCTGGTATACCTGGGGGGGGGTGGTAAATAAATCTCAAAAGGTCAGAGCAAGAAAACAAAGCAATCAAATGAACAAACCCTTCTAACCAGTCATGATGGTGCATGCCCATAATCCTAGAACTTCGGAGATAGAAGCAAGAGGAATAGGCATACCAGGCTAGCCTGGGCTACATAACACCCTTTCTGGGGGGAAAAAAAGGACAAGAGAAAAGGGAAAGGGAGGTGAGGGGTGGGGAGGTGAGGGGAGGGGAGGGGAGGGGAGGGGAGGGGAGGGGAGGGGAGGAGAGGAGAGGATTCTGTAGGAAAAGTCGAAGTTTCTCTAGCCTCTATCTACCAAGCAGATAAACTATTGCTATACCCAGACTAAAATGTAATATGATATATAGTGTTACAATTTCCTTAAGGATTTCAAAATGTTTGGTATTTTAGTTTGTTGTTTGTTTCTGTTTTGTTGAGATAGGGTCTTATTACATAGCCCTGGAAATGCTACAACTTGCTCTGTAAACCAGGCTCTTAAGTGCTGGTTCCAAGGTCATGTGACACCATGCCTGGAAAGATTGTAAGTCTATAACCATTTACAAATGAGATGTGCTTAGACTCCTCAAAGCCATCTCTCTTACATGATTCCATAAACTCTACTCTAAGCCCAATTTTACATTATCAGCAATTCCAGTGTTCATATTCAACACAGACAGAAACTCTAGTCCTGAATATCCAGTTACATATTCATATTATTAGCAGAGAGTTGAATTACTACCTGGGTTATAGACCAATGAGTTTGCTTCCAAACTTACCACTGAGTGGATTCATTCCCCCTCTTTATAAGAAGACAGAGAAGTTGTCTACATAACACCAAAGGAACAATGAGTGTGTGAATGGACTGTGCTAACTGGTCCCACTTTCTGCCTTTTCTTTAATGGCAAGTGACCCAGCATCATAGAGACTTGTTTACAAACTGAAACTGTTGACTTCTATGATACTGGATAGGGATTTGTGATTCCACTGCTCCTGTGTCTGCCCTTAGCATAGGCAGTTCATATACAAAGAAATACCAAAGGAACAACATACTCCAGTTTCAGCTTGGCCTGTAACTAAGTTTGGCAATGGGAAGGCATTCATCTCTGAGTCTAGAGGACTTCAAACTGTAACCCTGAACTGAGTGAGAGAAAGTCACGTGACCAGGTTCCAAGCATCACCCCCAACTCCCAGCAGGGTACAGTGTACAACTCACTGGTTATGAGTCCACTCCTACTTAAACACCCACAACATTATCTACTTACATATACAATGTCTCCATTACTCTTCAAAGATACTATGACTACTACCCAAGCCCAGACCCTGGCCGGTATTAATAGTCTCTGTCTCTATGAGATTGTTTATTCTGGGTGTTTCATAGACAGACCTTCATATAGTACATCTTCTGTGGTTTCTATGCTGTTCGGGCTCATCTATTCTGCGTACCTATGTAGAATCATATTTGAATAAAAAGAGAAACCACTCAAAGGTCCAAGTCCAATCCTGCATTACACACTCTTCCTGAACTCTATCCAGGGCTTGGAAGACCAGGGCCAATCAAATCAAGCAATAAAGAAGTACCACCTCTCTATTTTTCCCCCATTACCAAAAAACCAACAAACCAACTTCCCCAAGAGTTAAGGCATATAGTGAAGTTAGATTGTTTCTAACAGTATATGTGTATTATAAAGGACACATCCATACAGAAACAGCATGTTTTAATTTCTTCAGTAATTTTTATGTTCGGGGGAATATATGTGCCATCCAAAGTTGTAATCTATGGCTGTTATTTCACTAGCTCCATAAACTTTATCACAACACCAGAGGAAATCTGAAAAGCGACTCTTCTCATAGCCTTGAGAGATGACCTTCAGTGTAACAAGGTAATTCTAAAGTTGGAATAGAGCCAAGGAAATGAATTAAGCCTAATTTTTGCACTGAAAATGGTAAAACGTTGACATAGACTTGGTCCAATTAGCCACCTAATGACAGTTCCTAGCATCTCTCTATTTTAGAGTGCTAATGCAATGCTTTGTCAAAGAGAAGCCCGCCGCCTAGGATAATGGAAGCCATCATTGCCATCAAATTCAACTCTCACTGCACATTAGGTGCAGTGCTTTGTTGTTTAAAAGCAGACAGCTGTTGCTGTTACGGAGGGAAGAACGGAATGTGAAAGAACTTACTGGAAATTACTGCACAATGAGTCAACCTGTTAGATGCCACATGCATTTCTTGGATCATTAGACTTTTTTCCCTCACTTTATTGAAAATAGATTCTTTTCTCTCATAATATATCCTGATTACAGCCTCCCCTCCCTCTACTTCTCCGGCTTCTTTCTCTCCTCCCTTCCTATCCAGATCCACTCCCTAGACAAGAACTCACTAGAAAAGAACAGGCTTCTAAAAGATAATATTAAAATATAACAAAATAAAATGCTGAAAGATGAAACAAAACTATCATATCGAATTTGGATAGGAAATGCACCTCAGTGGTAGAATTCTGCTGAAAAGCAACCCGCCGTGTCTTCTACAGACTATGTGATGTCCTTGCAGGATCTACAGTTCCCACACACTTTTATTTTCTTCTCTTTCCATGACATGGTGACAATCTTGTAGGTTCTGTGGCTAATGGTGGCCTGTCACCATCCAGTTTTATCTGAGGGCTTTCTTGGTCCAGGATTGTATTGCAAATATTGGCTTTGTGGATTTCTGGGTTTTGCTAACTAACTGCTCGGTGACTTTTTAGGTAACTAACAAAGAAGAGAGAACAGCAAACACAAAGAGAACGAGGTAGCCTGAAGCCACAGAGCCACCATCTCCCTCTAAGTCCCTCAAGACTGATAGCTCACAAGCCTGTAAGAACTCCTAGAGAACCAAATAACCCCATTAAAAAGTGGGGGTACCGAACTAAACAAAGATTTTTCACATGAAGAACTTCGGAGGGCTGAGAAACACCTTAAGAAATGTTCAACATCATTAATCATTAGGGAAATGCAAATCAAAACAACCCTGAGATTTTACTTCACACCAGTCAGAATGGCTAAGGTCAAAAACTCAGGAGACAGCAGGTGCTGGTGAGGATGTGGAGAAAGAGGAACACTCCTCCACTGCTGGTGGGATTGTAAGATGGTGCAACCACTCTGGAAATCAGTCTGGCGGTTCCTCAGAAAACTGGGCATGGCACTTCCGGAGGACCCTGCTATACCACTCCTGGGCATATACCCAGAGGATTCCCCAGCATGTAATAAGGACACATGCTCCACTATGTTCATAGCAGCCCTATTTATAGTAGCCAGAAGCTGGAAAGAACCCAACAGAGGAATGGATACAAAAAATGTGGTATATTTACACAATGGAGTACTATTCAGCCATTAGAAACAATGAATTCATGAAATTCGTAGACAAATGGATGGAGCTGGAGAACATCATACTAAGTGAGGTAACCCAGACTCAAAAGATCAGTCATGGTATGCACTCACTGATAAGTGGATAATAACCTAGAAACTTGGAATACCCAAGAAATAATCCACATATTAAATGATGTCCAAAAAGAACAGAGGAGTGGACCCTGGTTCTGGAAAGACTCAATGCAATGGTATAGGGGAATACCAGAACAGGGAAGTGGGAAGGAGTTGATGGAGGAACAGAGGGAGAGAAGAGGGCTTATGGGACTTGCGGGGAGTCAGAACCCAGAAATGGGAAATCATTTGAAATGTAAATAAAGAATACATCGAATAAAAAAAAATCCATGTCTTATATCATAAAAAGATGGTATAAAAAGAAATGTATTCTAATGAAGAGTTGGGAGGGTCTGGGGGCCCAACAATAAAATGTTACATTTGAACTTAAAAAAAAAAAAAGAACTCAACGTGGACAACAGGGAGCTGCCCTCTTCTTATTTTCTTCTTCTTTCAAAGCTAATGATAGCGAGCCATTGTGAAAATATTGGGCACAGGAATACGCAAGAAACACCCCATTCTCCTGAAGTGAAATAGCAGTGAGAGGATCAAAGCTCATTTAAGTAATGGGAACAGTTAGTTCTCCACTGGCTTTCCATCACCATGAATGAATGAATGAATACAATACTGAAAGGTATTGCCCAATTGTAAAGTCTACCATGGAACCAATTTAATCATGCAAGCCTCTACCAAAGTCTTAAGGTATTGAAACCAAATAACTGTATTCCCAGGCTCTGTTTTATCAACAGCAATAATAATAATTAAAATCAGCGGTATTTTGTTACATATAGTGGGTATATGTAACATGTATAATGTGTAGTGTGTATATGTGTATATGTATAATGTATAAAATAAACTAAAACATATATAATCTTTTTATATATTTGGGGGTATATTTGTTTTGCTTGCATGTATGTCTGTGTGCCACAGATATGAAGTGCTTGCATAGGGCAGAAGGCATAATATCCCCTAAAATCTAAGTTATAGACAGTTAGCAGACACGTGGGAGCTGGGAATCAAACCTAAGTTCTCTATAAGACGAGCCACTGTTCTTAACCACTAAATCTTCACTCTAGCCCACATCAAGAATATTTTAAAATTCTCTCCAATTACTCCTTAATTGAGAGCAAATAGAGTCACTTCCAGATAAGTAGACTTTGAGATTATCATTGCTTTCAATTGAATATCTATATATTAATACATGCCCATGAATTCCTATGTCCCTGTTCCATGTTTTAAACTGCATATCCGTAGCTCAACTGTTGACTCCCTGCACACACTTATACTTGAAATGCACTGAGGAATGACTGAAAGTCATTTCCTTCTCATTAATGTAAACCACAAACAGAAAAGCAAGGTCAAGGTGCAGAAGACTCTAGAATCCAGAAATGCCAAGTGACTTGTTGAATAAATTACTCCTCTACTTCAACTGAAGAACCACTACTAATGCCAGAGAACCACAAGGCACCATGAAAAAAGAGACTGTTCACAATGATGCCAAAAACAAAAAAAGAAACAAAAACAAAAATAAAACAAACAAAAAAAAACCCAAGGACAAAATCCAACTGCTAATTCCAGATTAATTTAAGATGAATAACAAAAATAACAAAAAGCTTATTTAAAAATAAGCAAAACTATAACCATTTTTTATCTTCCAGTAATTTTTCTTAGTCATAACTCAAGTAACAATATTATCTATGTTTATAACAAATATGTCCAACATTAGATTTCCAACTATTAAATTCAAATATTAGTAAGTTGTAAAGAGGGAAATATAGGCGTGTGATGATTTAAATCAAGGTAATATAAAAATGTATAGTCATGGGATACATGTAAGTAAGAAAATGTTGCCAAGTGGACTATGTATAAACACTGGAATTATTAAAGAAAAGCACCCTCATTAGCAAGGTTTATTGAGTGATGACAGAGCTGATAGCCACGTGCACAGTTCTAAACGGTCCATTTCATTATCTTAAGACTTGGAGACACTCACAGGAATTTTTCTTTTTTAATGGCCAAACATACCCTGGGTTTTCACTGATTTCAACAAGGTAAAAATAAGACACGTTTGAATTCTACAGCTTGGTTAAATCAGTAAGAGAATCTCAAAGCTGTCTGAATCTTAATGGGGGAAAAAAACCCAGAAAGCTAAAAAATTAAGTAACGTTGACAGAATCACCATGAACAAGCATTAATAAGCAACCAATATAAAGCAGAGCTTGTCACAGCCTCCTCTTAAGAGCTAATGGCTCATCTACATGTACCAGACTTGCTGGGAAACCAATATCAGGGAGATAAGAGCCGAAAAGCACCACTTTGGGATGCTGAAGTCAGAGAAACAGCAACGAGGCTGCATTTTTAGCATCTTGGCCAATATCCCAAGGCACATCTGAAGAAGCAGGCCTGCCAACACAAACCCTGCCGACTGCACCAGGGCAGAGTCAGCGCTTTCTTACAGTTGATACTCAGCCCTTCCAAAGGAGAGGATGCTGGCAGAAGGGAGGAGACAAAGCAACTGTGCCAGTTGGTCCCTTTTTACTCTTTTTATTTGATTTTTTAAAATTTGCCAATACAATTCAAAAAGACACAATTTAACTTAATTAAAGACATGTTTTTAAATATAATGTTTTGATTCTATTGGTTTCTAAAACCACAGATCAACCTATAAATTCACAACATTAAGAATATTATATAGCCAAAGGCCAAAAACAATAGGAAAATTCCTATACTTTAACAACTGGGCTATGACGACTTGGAACCTGACTTCAATGAGGGAAATATTTGGAGCCCAATCCTAATTGATCACCATATCCTCTACCCAAATGCCCAGCCTCAAGAAAAACAACTTTAGCTGTAAACTAGTCCATGAGATAAGATCAAATATGGTCTCCTAGCTGCTCTATACTCTGCAAGAAGTTATCTGCAGCCCTGTAAATTCTCTCTGTTCTTGATAAATTCTTTTTACCTGCCCATACCTCTTGTATTTCACACTATATTTTGCATAACAAATATGCTGAGAGTGGTTTTAAAAATAACATTCATTCTTTTTACTCTAGTACCCTGGAAGTCTCCATACTTTTGCTAGGTTGACTACAGAACCTGATGAAGCTATTGATGTGATTTGGAAACACACTGCTATTATTGGACTTTTCACGTAAACAAACAACACACACAATGTAGGTACTTGGAAATCTTAGCTTTACTGTTACTTCTGCAAAAAGAATTATCTTAGTTTACTTTGTTGGGTTTATACCACACAGAAATTCACAGCTAGATATGAATGTTTGTTGTTTCTGTTTGTGAGAAGTAACACATTGTATTAAATATGTAAGGCTTTAGGCACACAGGTTTGATTAAATGGAGTATTTTCTAAGTAATTAAGATACAACCAGACACTTGCTTAAGAATTACACTACCAATCTGTTTTTAAGTGACAGTAATTTAGCAAGTGACTTTTCACAGAGGTACCCACAACCCCCAGTTCCCACCTCAGTTCTTCCTAGTGAATCCCAGTGTAACCATCAGTATAATCTAGTTCCGTTCAACGACCTTCAACTGATCAAGATTTACAGTGACTCAAGACCAACAGTGAGAATCTGGACATAGCCAATACCTCTGCCCTTCCAGGTAACACATTTTTTTGTAAATATCTAATTTCTTCATCTCTAGATACACATCTCTCAAACACCCTAGCCAGCCCTTCATATTCTGAACTCTGTATGGAGTAATACCACATCCTCTGGGTTTTTCCTTTTCCCTAACTTGGGGGGTGGGGGTGCCTGTCTCTCAGCACATGGGCTCAGCTTTTATCTCTCTGCTCTTCCTGCTTTACCGCTATGGACTCTACTTGCTTCCATAGAGCTCCCTATAGCATGTTCCTATCTCTTTCCATAGATGAATCCCAGTGATGATGACAACAGAAAAGGGGGTTTCTACTCAATGGAGTGCAGTACATGTTGCCTCAAACAAGGCATTTGAAAAACCAGCAGAACCAGGATGGTCATTCTCTGATCTTCTCCCCCAAAGAAACTCACAAGGCCTCTCTTGGAGAGGTAGGGATCACCGCCTTTACCTGTTGCTAAGTGTTGAAAGTGTCCCACAGATTGTATTGAAAATCTAATCCTCGGTGAGGATAGGATGTTATGAGATGATTTCGTGATATGGACTCTGATCTCATCAGTGAGTGGATTAATGCTATGGCAGAAGAGCACCTGAAGAAGTGGATGTGTGTAGCTCTTTCTCTCTCTTTTTTGAGTGTCCATCAGCATTCAATAACCTAACACAACTGTCATGACCACATGCAGACTTTCATCTTGGATTTCTCAGACTCCAGAACTGTGTGACAAGGAACCAGCTGTAGTTTGGAAACAACCCATTTGAAAGTGTTCTCCCTTGACAGCAGCAGCAAATCTCTTGATGTTTTTTGAAGACACAGGACATGGAGTGGCGGCTTCACAAGCAGGCTTTTTACTTCTCTAGGACCATAAGCTATATGAGAACCTCTTTGTTCATTTAGAATTCTCTGTCTATTCTTCCTGAAATCCCTAGCACTGTATTAAACAGGCTTCCCCATTTTCCTGGGTCTGCATTTCCTCGTGAAAGTCTCAGAGTGCAGAGAAACTTGGCATTAAAAGAATTTGTGTGCATTTGATAATCTCTCTTCAGCTGTGCTCTTAGAAATAGGAAGAAAGGATGTGTCTTTTCTTTCCCTTACATTATTCCCCTCAGCCTCACCATCTATAACCAATGTACAGTTGAAGCCTTTCTAAAGATACAATATCACACAGTGATAGCCTGTCATTTTCTTAAATGTCCTCTTACTTCTGAAACCCTCTACATTCAATTTTGGTTAAATGTTGGGATGTAACTATATCTTAAGTCTTTCTAGAACTCAAAACATTTTTTAGTCTATAAGAAATAACTTGAAAAAAATAACCCTATTAACTGGACTCTTTAAAGTTTTCCCCCCTCTCTCCCTCCCTCCCCCTCACCCCCCCTCTGGCTTGAAGGTAGTAGATACAAGTTTTCTTTACCTCAGTAATTTCATTTCTAGCCCTTTCATCTGCAATAGGGTTTCTTCAGCATGAGGAAAGCCCACAATCACAAGACCATAACTACATGGGAATTTCTTACTGCTTTGGCCTTTAATTGAGATTATCATTGTCTAAGTCTAAATCTCCTAAGCAATGGCAGAGCCATAGATAACAACTCTTTGGTAATTAACCTCAGCTGTGCTCTTATGCCAAGGTAGCATCTGACTTATCTCTTGGTGACTGAGACTGACCCTAGCAGAGATTATAAGCATTTCCCAATTCTCCTTGGCATGTAATCCTATTCAGTGCTTGTTCATAGTTAATAATTACATACAGTCTTATAAATCATGTGTACCCCATCAGACTGAAATCTACTATTACTATTCAGCCATCATGGAAAATGGTCTGAAGTCCTTTAAAGAAGTCAAAGGATCGATACAAGGTGATCTAGAAATCCTACTTCTAGACATACACCCAAAGATAATAACATCATGGTCTCAAAGATGTATTGGTATGTTCACTGTAGCAGCATGTGTAGGAGCTGAGAGGTGAAACCAAGTTAAATATTGCACAATACATTGATAAGGAAATGCAAAACACACACAAACACACACACACACACACACAGAGGGAGGGAGAGAGAGACAGAGACAGAGAGAGAGAGAGAGAGAGAGAGAGAGAGAGAGAGCAGGGGGGAAGGGTGTATCTCAGCCTTATAAAAGAAGGACTTCCTCCCATTTTTGACAGACAGATGAACCTGAGACCTATACTGAGTGAAATGACTCAGATGTTCAAAGACAAATATTGCATGATCTCATTTATATAAAGAATGTAAATAAATGAGGAACCAAGCTGACAGTGGAGAGAGTAGATCGTGATTCTCAAATCTGGAGAGAGGTTCAGAAATGGAAGCCATCCAAACTGTCAGTTGTAAGATGAGTGAGTTCCTGAGTCTCCATAGAGAGCAGTGCAACTGTAGTTAAGAGTGAGCACTGGGTCTGGTAGGGCAGCCCCGTAGTTCTACCCTCTTAGAAGGCTGTGGCTGGAAGACAGCAAGTTCAAGGTCAATTGGAGCAATTTTGAAACTCAAAATAAAAATGCCTTTAAAAAGATCTGGGATAGAGCTCAGAGGAAAAGGGGTTTCCTAACACGTGTGAGACCCTGAGATTGGACCCCGGTAATGCCAATTCCAAAAACAAAACCCAGCCACACAAAAATGCTGTATGGATGGTACTGCAAAGTAACTTTTTAAAAAGAGAAGATATTTGCATTCTCTAATAACAAATTATTTTTCTAATTCAAATTAAATGTTTGTTATTTACAGCAGCAATGTATTTAAAGGAGACATTTCCATTACAGAGATAAATGGTTTTATTATTTAAATGTGCTAGAAATTTTATCTAAAGGCAATAGTGTTTAAAGGTAGGATCCTTAAGGGTGGATTACATCACAGATAACATGGCATACAGAAAATGTGGTATATTTACACAATGGAATACTACCCAGCCATTAAAAACAATCAATTCATGAAATTGTTAGGCAAATGGTTGGAACTGGAAAATATCTTCCTAAGTGAGGTAACCCAATCACAAAAGACCACACATGGAATGCAGTCACTGATAAGTGGATATTAGCCCAGAAGCTCTGAATACCCAAAAAACAATTCACATATCAAATGATTCCCAAGAAGAAGGAAGGAGAGGGCCTTGGTCCTGGAAAGGCTTGATGTAGCAATGTAGGGGAGTACCAGGACAGAGAAGTGGGAGTGGGTTGATTGGGGAATGAGCGGAGAGAAGAGGGGGCTTATGGGACTTATAGGGTGGGGAACCAGGAAAGGGGAAATCATTTGGAATGTAAACAGAGAATGTAGAAAATTTTTAAAAAATTAAAAAAAAAATTTTTCAGGTTAAAAAAAAAAAAAAGGATGGATTTGGTCATAAGAGCTACTTTTTAGCAGTGACAATTCCTGATACAGAATGTGTTTGGATCCCACCCCTGTCTTTCACACAGGCGTTGTCCTGCCCTCCCATTTTCTACCATGAAATGATTCAAGAGAGCCCCGCCCCACGAGGTCCCTCCCAGCTTAGCTTTCCTCACGTTTAGAAACATCAGTCAAGTAAGAGTCTGCTCATCACACATGACCCATCTGCAGCGTCACAGCAGCACGTAAGACTAAGCTTGGAGGCTGAGTCCTCCTTGAAGGTCCGTATATTAAAGGCAATCAATCTCCAGTGGGTTCTTCTAGAACTTGGCAGAAGCTTTTTGAAGGTGAAGCTTGTTGGGTAGCCAAGTCCCTGGCATGATGATCTTCAAGGGGATTGTGGGATACTGTCTCTGCTTCTTTTCTCCACTCTATGGCTAATGATGGAAGTGGTTTGTTTACTGCATGCTTCTACAATAAAGTACTGTTCTTATGAGAGCTCCAATGCCTAGGGCAGGCTATGAGGATTCCTCTACAAGTATCAGTTAAGTTATTTTGGAGAAAAATAGAGAGAAAGGGGACACACACTAACTATAATCCAAGTCACGTTATCACTTGAACATAAACTTTTGTTGAACTGATTGAAGGAATTATTAAGGTACAAATTTGGATTATAGAATAGTAATGGGTAATAAGAGTTAAAACTAATTTCATAAAAACAGAAAAATTCCACTCCATTTCCTCATGTAAATATTTTATTAGTAGTATCATAAAATACCTTCATGAATCATGAGAGCTAATTCATACCTCATTAGTCTTCCTACATCTAAACACAAACACTGTTACAAATAATACGCTGATAGGTTGGTGAAACATTTGGGGAGTTCAGAGGGCTTCAAATGAGGCTGACAAATTATACTTTTTAGCAATAAATACATTGAGAGAATGGTAAGGTGTGACCTTGAAGGAGAAAGACAGGGGCCAGTGATATGAACAGGCCATTTTCTTAACTAGAAATGAAGATGAGTTGTGAGAACTGCAAATAACATGGTGCTTATGGAAAGGTCACAACCATTTACTGCACAAATATCACTTACTATCACTTTATTGAAAAAAAAGAAAAACAAATCTGAGTACTGTTTGGGCCCATTTTTTAAGGTAGATGTTAAGGTGAAGATGAATGGACCATAAATACAGCTCGTTTATAAAGAATTGAGTAGAAAGGAAAAGATCTAAAGAATTTAGGTGAAATTAATTGGAATGTAATTAAGGCACATCATGCCATGTAAAGGAAAGTATGACTCTATGACTCAGTTTACAGATAATTCTATGGAAATTAGAGAAGGTTATGAGATTATAAGTAGATTGATTGTCTAGCATGCTCTGTGGTGGGTTGTTTCCCTAGCATGCACATAGTTCTGGGCTTGATTCCCAACACAAAGCAGATAAAAATGAACTATAAGTTGTAGGTTAAATGTAGAAACTAACTCGGATAGGATTGCCACATAAGTTCAGGAAAAATCTTGGCTACAGGATGCCAGAGAGTTCTAGCAGGCAAAGCCAGCTAACAGTTTTGTTGCTATTGAAGACCACTCTTATTCCATAGTGATCTGATAGGAGGCATGGGATTAGTTCGATCTTCTTGTATTTGTTGAGGTCTGTCTTGTGACCAATTATATGGTCGATTTTGGAGAAGGTACCATGAGGTGCTGAGAAAAAGGTATATTCTTTTTCTTTAGGGTGAATGTTCTATAAATATCAGTGCAGCAGTATAGGGCAAAACCAGAACAGGGAAGTGGGAAGGGGTGGGTGGGAGAACAGGGGGAGGGAAGGGGGCTTATGTGACTTTCAGGGAGTAGGGGGCCTGAAAAGGGGAAATCATGTGAAATGTAAGTAAAAAATATATCGAATAAGGAAAAAAAAAAAGTTCAGGAAAGGCCAAATGCTCCCCTCCCCCACCTAAAGGATGACAGCATCCAGGAAATCAAAGAGCAAGCTGGACTCTCAGAAAGGAAAGTCACTTGGGACTTTCCACATGAAAGGAAGAGTTTGGAATGGCTTAAATCAGTGGTTCTTACCCTTCCTAATGGTATAACCCATGAGTACAGTTTCTCATGTTGTGTTGACTCCCAACCAGAATATTATTTTCATTGCTACTTCATAACTGTAGTTTTGTTAGCTATGAATGGTAATACAAATATCTGTGTTTTCTGATGGACTTGGTACTCATCATTCGACCTGAAGGGGTTGTGACCTACAGAATGAGAACTGCTGACTTGGGAGTTTTTCTTTTCTTTTCTTTTCTTTTCTTTTTAAATTCAACATTAGTAGTAGGAAAGGAGACTTGATACATATATCAGTGGTTACAAACAGGCTTCCATTGGTCAATGATTATTAAGCACGCCTTGCTTTCAAATTGCTTAGAAATGTTAGGAATTTATTAGAAATTACTGTATTCAATGAGAATAAAAACAGTAATTCTACATCATTCCTCTAACCTCATCCACTTATCTTGATTTTCCCATTTAATACTAGATCTGTATAATCAGCTCCCTAAATTCTGAGCTATTATCATGTAAATATTAACATTATACTTCTTCCCAATTCAAGGCCCTTAAAAGGATCTGAAGGGCATCTCACAACCTGACACTATTTCATCAAGCCTTTGTTCTCCCACTGTCCCTGTCATTAGGCAGAAGGCCTAGCTAGTTGCAGAGTGACCTTGCTCAGAAGATCCCCAGCTCGGTTTAATGGTCCTTTATTGTCATTTGGAAATTCATTGTAACTTTTGAACAGGGGATCCCACCTTTTCATTTTTCTCTGGGTGCATCAGTTTAGGACCCAGTCCTTTGCTCCAGTGCCTTGTCTGAAGGACAGGTTCCACTTCAGTTCTATATATTCTGGTCAGCCTCTTGCCCACTATCAAAGCACTTTCTGAGAGTGCTGTCTCTTCCTTCTGTAATGCCCCCGCTACTCTACCCCATTCCCTACACAGTTACTGAATCTCTCCACCTTCAGGTTCAATCCAAAGGTTAATTTCTCAAACTGGACCTGGTTTCTCTCATCTAAAATGGCTTCTCCCATCTCCTTATCCTGCTTTTCAAATATAATCCCTGCACCCTGAATCATCTCATTTCTGTTTCCTTGCTCACTATCAGATATTCCCTCTTCCTACATAAACAGCAGTGGGAACATCAGTAACCTTGCCTTTCCTAGACAACTGACAGACCATGAGAGTTGACTCTAGAGACAGAGTCTCTCCTTGATCTGACTAAGGTTAGAGTTCATAGCCTTCTAATCTGTTGAATTTATGACCTATAAAAATAACACATGCTTAGGTCAAATTGTTCCATCCATTCCCCTCCCATTCTCTTTTAAAAGACTTGAACAGGCATCACCTTGATTTCTGATAGCTCAAGGCTACATACTTCTTACGACCTCTGGCTGCACATACTAGCACAGATACAAGTAGATACCTTGTAGAAACTTCTGCTGCTAAAAAACCCATTTACTGTCTCCTGTAACCTAATGCTGAAGATGAGCCCTGGCCACTCCCAGAGGACTCATCAATAAGGAATGAGGAGTCTAAATCCTTGATGTAGTTCAGAAATAGGTGGAGGTGATCTCTTAGAACTCAGGAGTCTTGCTCTTGAGGACCTGGAAAGCTATTTCTCTGAAAGAAGATTATTAGGCAAGAAAGCAATGTCTCCCATGTTTTATCTTAACACCTTGAACTGGAGACACAGCTGGTCTCCAGCATCACACTGGCTGCCTTTTGTCACTTTTCTCTTGCCTTCTGCTTACCCCTGTCCCTCTCTCTGCCAAGCCAGCACCCCCTTCTAACATGCTCAGACATTTCTGAGCACTATACTATGTGTACAGGCATACTCCTCACATATACATGTGGATTCTACTGACTGAATTGTCCTACCACTTCAACTAGCAGCTAGCTTTGATAATCATGCAAGACATATAGTAAGTATTCAATCTTAGTTGGGTTAGTAAATAAGTTAATAACTGTAATAAATACTTCCCCAGCTTTCTTGGGAGCAATATTTTCCTAGTTAATGTTGGGCATCAAGATCATTTCATCTCTTACAATTCAGCAACATTTTCTAGAACTTTCCTCTCCACATGAAAGAGTCTTTATTTACTTAAAATAAGACACCAAGAATAGGAGAATTATATGTGCATATTCTACAAGTATTGCTGCTTTTGTATAGATTTATGATCTAAAAAGTTACTTAATTCTCTAAACCAAAGAAAATATACAACTCTATAAATAATTTTTGGCACAATCTGGAATGAAACTAAGGAATAGCTATTGACAGAAAATAAGGATAATCTTAGGGCAAAGCAACTGTAGATCAAAGGAACCATACAACTGTGTCCAATGCTAGGGCACTATGGCAAAATGAACACATTAACAAATGTGACTATATCATATGGTGGCAGACACCTCTGTTGGAAAATGACTTAGCATCAAGTATTTTGGCCACAGAGATACTCATATTCATTGACAAAGATCAACCACTTCTGGTCATTTTCTACCTTCTCAGTAATGCTCTTAAATGCTGTTTATAGGAAATTAAAGACCTAAATTTAAAAGATGGTTAAGCCAGTTATAGCAATTCATTCACTTAATAACGTGTGCTGGGAAGCTATGATCTAAGGAAAATGGGGGTGGAGTGGGCATAAGGGTGGATAGCTATTATCTACAAAGTCAAATGAAAAACTCCAGACGAAAAATATTCTATTATTAGCAAGCATGGTTGTGTATTACTTCAATCTTGGCCCTCAGAAAGCAGACATAGATAGATCTCAGTAAGTTCAAGACCAGCCTGATATACGTAGTGAGTGCTAGGACATCCAGAGCTACATCATGAGCTACGCACAATGTCTTTGAAAACATTAAGTAAAAAAAAAAAAAAAAAACATATGCATACATACTTTTTATAAAATTGGAACATGCTAATATTAGAAGGTAGTTTATTCAGAAACTAAATGTATGTATGATTTTTTTATTTCTCTATTTTTCATCTTTGATCATCTATAACTTTTTTTCAGAAAACATCCTTTAAAGGTTTAAGAGAAACATGGTTGTTTTTAGCAAGTAGTTTCACTTTCAACATAGGTAAATCAGCATGAGTTCTTAATATGCTTCCAAAAAAGTTAAGTTTAAAATGAAGACATATTTGGAAAGTTAGCAAATTATATTTGGTGTAATGTAGAATTTTTTTTAATTTGACACAAGAAACACCTTTTTAAAAGAAATAAAATAACAAAATTTACAACCATAAATTCTTGAAGGTTTAAAAAAAAGCCAGGTAAAAATTCATTGGATAAAAGTATCATTCCTAGCCAGGAGGTTGTGGTGCATGACTTTAATGCCAGCACTTGGTAGCCAGAGGCAGGTGGACCTGTGAGTTCATGGTCATCCTGGTCTATAAAAAGAATTCTGGGATAGCCAATGCTACACAGAGAAACCCTTCTCAAAAAAACCAATCCAACCAGCGAGCCAGTCAGTCAACCAACCAACCAACCAAACAAACAAACAAATAAACCAGTGATATAATTGGTCAGTTGATTCCAAAGGTACTTACCGGTATGCAGTATTCCACCATTGGGTAATGTAATTTGTGGCCTTTTGCTGTTCTACCAGAGAAGAAACAACTCTGGCAGACATCATAGTTAAAATGCTTCAGACTCCTGTACCTGTGATGGAGAAAAGAACAGGTATCACTCCTGCTACTTAACCCAGACCTGTGCCTTGGTGACAAGCTTCATGGTAAGGAAACCGAGCTACATCTGCTACAAATCCAAGACTTTGTCTCTCAGGGTCAATTTAGAAGTGACGGTTCATCTCTCCAACTGCGGGAGAGGAACTTAAGTATTTGGAATTTATTTATTTATTAAAAGGGATCCCAGATTATGGAGGAAGGTAGAGACCTTGCTCCTAAGTTAGGTTTTGTAAGCTTTTTAATTAATGTTTTTCTTTATTACTGAGAACTAGATGCAGGCATACAATGAAAGGTGACAAACATGTGCAAATGCGTCTTAGAGTCTGAAAACAACATGCTCGCATGTGTTTATACATGATGTGAAGTCTTGTGTCAATGTCAGAAGAGTGCAGGAGATCTGAATGTAGACAGAAAATGATAGAGAAAAGTCATGATAATGATTTTGGCACACATCATTTTAAAATATCAACAAGACCACTAATAAGAAATGAATATAAAATTCCTGCACAAAAGCACTGGTTTTTGCCTTAAGGGACAGGATGAATTCTTGGGCAAGGGTTTCCCTTGGAATTTTAAGGGACCGACTCACTGGGAAGAAGGGCACATCTTTTCCCTCCCTTCAAAAGGCAGAAGTGACATCCAGAGGAGCCAATTTGCTAGTAGAGATCAGCGTGAAATTCAAGTCATGGGTTGGGGATAACAGAGATTATGAAGGCAGAACTGAGCACCAAGATGACCCTGCAGCTCCAGTCTTGCCATATCTGTCTTTGCATTCTGTTCACATGAAAGGTGATGAAGCCTGCCTGTCATTCATGCTGCTGTGACCAGCTGTGTGGAACTGGAAATGAAACAATTCTTAGCTCGGTAAATACGTCATAGATCCAAGATTTTACTAAAACTCAATTTGAAGGACTGGAGAGATGACTCTGCAATGAAGAGCATTGTACTTCCAGACGATGCAGATTAGATTCCCAGAGCCCATACAGTAGCTGGCAACCATCTGTAACTCTAGCTCCAAGGGATCCAACATCTTCTTCTGGCCTCTATGGGTGCACACACACAGACACATATATGCATACACATACAGACACACACACAAATAAAAATAAATCTTACTTACTTACACACACACGTTCCTCATATCTTCACTTTTACAGAAAAGTTCAATATTACTTATAAGGTAAGTGTATTATCATTTTTGGCTGACCATAACTAACAATGTGATAAGTAATAATGTTTTATATACATACTGCTCTATGTAGTAACAATTTCTAAGACAAATCATAAACCCCAGGAAAAGAATGTGGCACACTTATTCAAGAGTTAATGAAGGAACCAACGTGAACAAACACTCCATCCTGTGAAGACCAAGGTACAGAGAGTCCTTGAAAGTCTTAAGACATTGGCACAGGGTCCTACATCGACTTCTCTAAGGTTTTAAGCCAATGTCCTTGACACAATGAGAAAACAAGATGGACTGAGTGTGGCAGGCCTGGCTTAGCCAACTATGAAGACCTACGTTCAGATCCTTCGGGAGATAGTGTGAATACTGGGGAAGCAGAGGCAGGATGATGCCCGGAGCCTGCTATGCAGCCTAGCTGAAGTCAAGCTCAAGATTCAGAGAGAGCTCTGTATGAAGAACAAGGTGGAGTCACTGAGAAAGATGAAGATGCTTGACCTCAACCTCTGGTCTCCATGCACATGCACACATATCCAGGAGGATATACATACATACATACATACATACATACATACATACATGCATACATACATACACACACACACACAGAGTGACAGAGAGAGAGAGAAAGAGAAAGGTAGGGGATGAAGAAATAGACTTAATCAGCAATATTAATGAGCAGATGAAATGTAGAATTGATCACAACAAACTTAGCAGACGGAACAGTTACCTGATAACTTCTTGGTTCATATTTTACATATTTTACATATTGCTTCCATCTTACTAAGTTTGATCCCAAACAACTTAGAACAGTCAACAAATTTGATCAAGACTACGTGTGCCTAATCTACAATGCAATTATCTACAATGCACGCACAGGCATTCCTATGGCCTCAGTGAAAAGGTATTTAGAAAACTCTCCGATTCTGGACTAAAGTATTACAAATAACTACAAGAACTAAAGTAAGTTTGTGTGTAGATCGTGAGGAGGAATGGTACTTTACAAAGATGAATGATGCGGAGCATCAAGGCTCTCCGGGGACAAACCACCAAGCAGGAATATGTGAGAAGGGACGGCGAGTGCAGCACGGGCCATCGGAGGAGAGCAGAAAGCACGGTGTTCTGATTTCTCTCAGTGCTTCTCACCTGAACCCAACGATCGGGCATTCTTTGCAGATGTTGCATTTGGCCTGATGCTTTGCAGTCTCCGCAGCTGCAACACGATGCAGGACAGGCAACCACACCATGGACTGTGGTTCCAAATGCATCCAGTCTATAAACTCCTTCACACTGATTTCTGGCTTGTTGTTATTCTGGGGGAAGAGACAGAAAATGAAAAACGTCTTCAGTGAAGCTGTAGTGATTGCTACCGTGGCTGCAAACTGGCACAAGAGAAAAGCCAAGTGACTCCAGATCAGCCAAGACACGAATAGGTTCTTTAAGGTAAAAAAATTCTAGAAACTAGAATCAGAAAAATGCGGGGGTGGGTGGGGGGGAGGGGGGGTAGCCATTGTCATATGGGGGGGGGGACGGTAATTCCTTAGTGCTCAGATTTTATTTTTTATTTGTGGGTTTTCTAATGTTCGTACACACAGGTACACTTGCATGCATATTCGCATAAATGCAGAGGCCAGTGGACAACCTCAGTTTTTATTCCACAAGTTCTGTCCTTCTTGTGTTCGAGAGAGCATCTCTCATTAGCTAGAATTCATGGGTAGGCTAGATTAGCTGGCCAGTGAGCCTCAAGGACCCGCCTGTCTCGGCCACATTGATGCTGGGATTCCAAGGATGTGTCGTGTGCTACTACACCTGACTTTACTCGCTTATGGGGATCACAAGCTCAGGTCCTCATGTTTCTATAGCAACTCTTTACAACTGTGGCATCTACATAGCCCCTTCATACTCAATTTAAAAAAAAAAAACAAGAAGAAAGCAAAATGAAAAACCATACGATTCCAGGTAATCTTTCCATATCCATTCTTTAATTCTGTAGCTCAAGTTTATCTAAGATGGTAAATGTATGAAGATGAGAACTCCTTACCTTCCAAACAAAGCAAAAGCCTCTACGAGTGCTTTACAAATGTTTCACAAAAGGAGTCATTGCTACACTCTGCCTATATTTCATCACAGCATCACACTGGAGGCAGACCAGCACAAATATGCCTCACAGGCTCTCTAAGTTTATCAAGATAGATTGTGTGAGGCAACTCAAGTCTTCCTCGAATCCTAATGCTAAATGATTGTGTGTGAGAGCAGAGGTAAATTCCACCAACTGCCTCTTCCCCCAGTGGTTGAGGTCATTCCGAGCACTGACATATATGACTATAAATCATATTTAGAAAAAAAATTATCTAGTTATTTTTTTATTTCTAAAATAAGAAAAAAGGCCATTATAAAATGTAATAACCCATGACATTGATTCTCCTCGAAGATACAGCGTGAGCATTTCTTTTCCTCTCAGCAGTGATAAATCATTGGCTATGCTTTGGGAAAATATCTGTAGGCTTCTGACTTTATGCATATGGATGACATCAGTAGCATTTATAAATGTGCTTATGCACCATAAGCATTTAAAAAAGAAACTGCGGCTCTTGCCCAGGTGAAAATTAGCAGCTCAGAACGGTGCAAAAATTTGTATATGACTTTGTATGCATGTACATATACTCTTTGAGAAAAGATGGCTGTTTTTGTAATGTGTTCATATTTTAAAGGATATTCTCTACAGAGAGCATTAAAGCAATTTTATTCCTTCAATAAGTGAACATGTATCTAAGTCAATATGAGGGTCAATGAATTATGAAGGGATGAACGACCATCAGATTGTTGGTGTTCTTCTGAAGTGCACGGGGCAAGTGTCTTTTTCACCAACAAGAGAGAGCTGTCGGAAAGCTTTTTCGGCACACATCAACCCTGCTGGAACCTTGATCTTCAGGTTCTATGCCTCTAGGACTAAGGAATAAACATCTGTTGTTCCTAAGTCACCCAGTTCATCTATTCTGCTATAGCAGCTTGAGCAGACTAAGACTGGATAGATGTTGGGATAGGCATGGCTTTGTCCCCAGGAAGCTTAGGTGTGCAAGGAAGAAGCAATACAAACCAAATGATTACACACCTCAGTATGATGTCACACTGTAGTGAGGGTGACAGGGCAGAGGATGTGACAGTGGGAAGAGAACTGTCACCTGACAGGCTTGAGGAGGACATTCAGAAACTCAAGAGCTAAGCCGACACGTCAAGAACAGAACAAGTAGGAGAAGAGAGTGTGTGTACAGAACGGAAGTGTATTCTAAAGAGAAGAGCTCATGTCTGAGGGCATGGAAGCTGGAATTAAGTATTACAAGAAGCTGAGCACAGCGGGACAGGTCACAGATATAAGGACAGAGCCAGTGTGTTGCAATTCAGACACTGCACTTCAATCTATACTCCCTGAAAAAGATGTGTATCTATCCAGGTTTTACTATTCCTGGAGTCAAATGTGACTTAAGAAGCAAACCATCAGCTTATAGGGCAGATGCCCCAAACCTCCACTGTTTGATTCACGACTGACTCACTTCTTGGAAAGATCATTAAGTCCTGTTCTCAACACACCATACACACCCACAATGCCCATACCAACCCATACCACATACACCCACGATGCCCATGCCTACCTGCTGGAAGCAGCTGCGGACGCTGGGCTCAATGTTACTGCCCCCGAAGGCTGCTACTTCCCCCAGTTGCCTAGGGACCTGGATGGCATCGTGAAGCAGCAGACCAAGCTGCCGCTGGTCACACATCTCTGTTGGCCCTGCCACCTCCTTAAAGAGACCTACAAAGAGGAAGAATAAGACGTCACCGTTTACCTACTCAAAACGGCATCTTATTGAAAGTGTTATCTTCGGTGAGGTAGCTTGAACTATGTCAACTTAAAAACAAAAACCAAACCAAACCAAAAAAAAAAAAAAAAAAAAAAAAAAAAAAAAAAAAAAAAAAAGAAAAACAAGGAGGGATATTATCCAGATCAGGTGTCTTTTTAGTTCTGAGGCTCTTAATCTGTCAGCTGTAAACAGAACCAGATGCCTTAGAATATTCTTATGTTACAGATTATTACATAAAATCAGGTCAACTAGTAGAACATTACTGTTTTAAGTACTACAAATAAATGTACACTGGTCAATTTTATAGTTTAAGATATTCCCTAGAAAGAGCATGAGGCAAAACTAAGGTTCCTTTATGATTTACAAAAGCAGATCATTATAAAGTATAGATTCACATTTTACAATTGATTATCAACTTTTCATCCACTCATTGCATAGAATGCAATATTCTACGCACAAACATTTCATCTTCCTTTAGGTATGTTTATGCTCATATCTCCTCTGCATTGTAAATACCAAAAATATAAGGAGGCTTAGTTTTTCATTTTAGGAACTTTAATACATTATTTTTTGTTTTATTCTCTGTAATGAAACATTTTTTTCTTTCAATTTTAAGAAATAAAAATGTTTGCATCCTTTGTCTTTCCTCGGCTTTTCCATGCAAAAACAAAGCAAATACTGCTTTGTTTTCTAATATTCTTAAGTCAACAACATTAAAACTCCTTTTCTCAGGCATTTATCTTTGATCTACTATGGGTAACATTTTGAGGATTATAATTAATAGAAGTTTCCCAATGAAGAAGCTAATGTAGTAAAGAACGTTACTTTGTCTGCATGGAGACACACCTAATTTTTAAAAAAAAAATCCCCTTTATCATAGAAATCGACACATTTGGGAGGCAGTGTCAAATTGTAATGGTTCAAAGACATAGTACTTGAGTGTTTATCATGTGTTCATAATCATAAGAATATATAAATACTTAAGATGCCCCTACAAACCATTCTCAAATAATATCCAAAACATAAACAGCAGATGAAATGTCATTCTCCTCGTGTCAAAGGGGAGGATGCTAGCTCTAACAGTGTCAATGGTGAAGTCCCAAAATGAAGCGCACTGAGCGACATCAACACAGTAATTATCATGAAATACAGTTTTAATTATATAAGCACAAGAAGGGGAAGCAAATTCATCTGAGATAAATTAATTACTGTTATTACCTGTTCATTTAGATTTGTTTAGAGCTCCACTTGTTTTGTTATTTGAAAAGAAGGCTTTCATATCCCCCAACACATTGGCCCAGAATTCGTATTGTGATGCTTATTGTGCACCTATGTGCATGTGTAATGATCTTAACAGAGAGGTGCATATTTTAAGAGCATCAATTCTGACCAATGTTCCCACTTCGAGGCACAAAGCTAAGCCACTGAGAGAGTGAGAATACTCATAAAGAAAAAGTGTATAGTGCATGGAAAAGAAGCTACACCCAGTGCTATGTTCTCATTCTTATAGTCAGAGACAAGAGGCAGGATGTGGAGGGTGTGACAAATGGGCCACAACAAGTTTTTAATTGAGAGGCTCTACCAGAGCCTGACCAATACAGAGGTGGATGCTCGCAGCCAACCATCGGACTGAGAACAGGGACCTCAATGGGTGAGCTAGGGGAAGGACTGAAGGAGCTGAAGGGAATTGCAACCCCATAGGAAGAACAACAATATGAATCAATTCAGAAACCCCAGAGCTCCCAGGGAGTAAACCACCAACCAAAGAGGACACATGGAGGGACCCATGGCTCCAGCTGCATATGTAGCTGAGGATGGTCTTATCTGATGTCAGTGAGAGGAGATGCCCTTGGTACTGTGGAGGCTAGATGTCCCAGTGTAGGGGAATGCTAGGGTGGTGAGGTGGGAGTGGTTGGGGGAATACCCTCAGAGAAGCAGGGCGGGGGTGGGTGGGTGGAGGGATGATGAGATAGAGGGTTTGTGGAGGGCAAACTGGGAAGGGGGATAGCCTCTGAAATGCAAATAAATAAAATAATAAAGAAACCCCCCCAAAAAAACCAACAACAAAAAAGAAAGGAAGAAAGGAGGAAGAAGGAAGGAAAGAAAGAAGGAAAGAAGGAA
Organism: Apodemus sylvaticus; assembly: GCF_947179515.1. NCBI lineage: Eukaryota > Metazoa > Chordata > Mammalia > Rodentia > Muridae > Apodemus > Apodemus sylvaticus. The sequence continues at coordinate 26,848,493 of NC_067494.1, read as the reverse complement.
AGAAAGAAAGAAACAACGAAGACTTGAAAAAAAAAATTAAGCCAGAGGAGATCCAAGGGGCTCTCCAAGAGATGCTTGCTGACTGTGCTTCTGCTGATGCCAGGAAGCCCCTGGCCACTTGCAGGAAGGCACATGGAATGTCAGAAACCACTCCAAAGGCATTCTCAGTAAGTCACGATAGGCACAAGTAGGGTAAAGACTCCGATATCAGCCACTGCGAAATGCTTTTCATAGGGATGCCTCCTGCCACTGAGGCTAATGAGCAATTTGTTTTGAATGTTAATTTTAACAAAGAAAATAATAATGAAGAGATGTTCCCACAACACTGGGGAAATCAAAGGTGGAATCAGAGTTGCTCAAGATCTCAATATAAGAAGCAAAACCAAACCTCAGGACATTTCCGGGGCCTCAATATTGAGGAAAAGATTTAGATTAAAGATTTAACCCAAGAGATTTCTTATTTAATTATGTCCTGAAGTGACATCCATCATGAGTTATATAGACTGGTAGAAACTTGCAATGCAGGGGCCTCTGCTTCCTTGCCCAAATGTGAGCACTCAATGCTGTTTTGCAGAAAATGCAAATCTTGAGCTTGAATTTGCATTCATTTTAGAATCCACTCAGCACTATGATGTAACTGTTACTTTTAAAGCCCTTCGGGAGCATATGAAAAACCCCGAATCACAGATGATTAGTTAAGAAAATCTTCCTAATTTTGGAACACTGATTTTTCAGTAATTCTTTCCTTTTCTAATCAGTTTAGAAATGGCTAGTTCTCAGCTTTGGAAAAATCTTTTCCTGATAATGATGAAGATTCCTGAAGTTCTAGACAAAGGGCCATAGACACAACTTTATGAAAGGCTTATGTAGCGCTTCTTCCCTTCTCTCTCTCTACATGGCTTGCAAGGCTCAGACACCCTTAAGTATCCTCAACTCCTGGTTCTACAGTCAGCTTATGCTCCATATAAACCCACAACTCTTTCCTGAACATTCTTTTTAACTTTTGTAAGAAAATCATGCCTTTGCAGTCTAGGCTTGAAACTTGATACTTAAAAACAATCTAACAGTAATCCCTAAAATACATGATGTTGAATGCTTTTAGAAGAAACACAATTTAGTTAGGTTATAAGAACAATGATCAAATACCTTCATTTGGTGAAAAAAATATTTTCTTGATTCTGGGGATAGTCTCAAGAACATTGCTTGGCCTGTGATGGACCACAGAGCTATTAATAGACCCTCACACTACTATTCCTTTCTTATACCCATCTTTTGTCTTCTGATGTCTTCCTATTCAAAAATTATTCTCCACTGTCTCCTCCAAATACACAGATTTATCTGCACAGAATTGTCTAGCAATGGGCTTGGCAGCATCGAGTTATTTATCATACTAAAAAACGTGTGGTCACCATGGTGATGAGTTTGGAGACACATGGAGATGGTGATCATTTACTTGACCACTGCTATTTTTGACAACTTGTCATATATTACCTCAACTTCCTCCCGATGGTACAATGGTCAGTCTCATCTCTCACGCTCTGGTGCACAGCTTAGTGTACCAGGAAACAGAGGTAACATTACTTTTAGCTAGAAGTACTCAAGAGGATCAAGGCACCCATCTAATGACACTTGGTCACTAAGTGGGAGAGATGTAAATGCAGGTCCCTCTCTTGAGCATGCCAAGACATTGTCCAGTAATGCATAGCTAATGAGGCACCAGTGGTTTACTTAAATAACCAAAATAAAAGTTAAAAGTATCTATCATTTCATAATGTCCACATTAAAAATAATACTATTTAGAATTAATGTTAGTAAAAGTTTTAGTCCCTCTTTCTTTCTTCTTCTTTTTAAAGCATTAAACATAAACTATAGGGAGTGGGTCTGATGCCAAGGTCCTGTTCCCCAGTTTTTGACTGATCAATAAAGATACCAGGGAGCAATGACTGAGGGTGGGGCAGGACACTTAGAGTTGCCCAGGAGGACACAGGGAGAATCTGGGGAAGAAGAAGGAGGCAGAAGCAGCAAGAGATGAAGCCAACCAGCGATGTGAGTTTTCACTTGCAGTCATTGAGTTAGTAAAAGCATTTTAAGATTAACTGGAGAGTATGTATGTTTATTTATTTTTTATTTTTTTTTTATCCATGGATGCAAGGGAATCTGAGTGAGGGCTTGTAGTATGGTTCACCTAGAGCTTAAAGTGGGGTAGCAAAAACTACTTGCTACAATAAACAGAAGAAATGAGATTTTTTAAAAGAAAAGAAAAAGGGGCTGTGGAGTCATAAAAAATTGTGTCTACAGATGTATCACTCATATATCTATGAACAGTGGATTGAAAAAAGTTCACATGGTAGCCCCACCCCCCAAAAAAGTTCAACGCCAACATTTTAATGGGTCACACAGCCTTTGACTAGATTCTCACTGACGTATTTCAGCATTCACTTGCTCACCTAATTGTAATGCCTACTAGAATATTTTCATATTTCAATGAATGCACATCTGTGCTTAGTTCTTACTATACTAGTGTACCTCACCCTGGCCCTGTAGTCAGCTTTTCAAATCATACAAATTCTCTCCCTATTGTCATCTGTGTCCAAACTGGTATACACAGTAAGGATCTCCGACATGGAAGCTAGCATGGCAAATTATATAAAGTCGGTGCCCAGTAAATTCAAATATCTTATAAGCACTAGGGTGTAAAGGGTCTTACATACATCGGTATTTTTCTTCTAAGAGGCCTTTGGAGAGAGACATCAATCCAATCTTCAGACTCTGTACCCTGATTTTTCCAGTCCGGCCCCTGAAATTATAAGATGGGTTATATGCATTTAAAACTGTATAAAGTATATTGAATGGCATTTTCTTGAGAGGAAACCACTGCATAATAAATGTGAGTTAAAGATACAGCTTTTCTACTAGGCTTTAACAATTATTACCAAACCTACATCATAATCTCATGACAGTTCAACATCTTTGAAGAAGCCCAGAAAATTACACTGAAGTCCTTTGACACACAACACACAGCCCAAGAACACATGAAAGGAATAGAAAAGCAACAATCATAAAGGCAAATAGATTTCCCTTTAAGAAATGCTATAAGTGAAATCTGTTGGTTTTAAATGTAAAACCAAAAAATCACATCAAAGCTACACAGAGTATGCAAGCATGCTATACAAAGTATGAATTCAACTTTACATAGCAAGAGAAGAATAAATTAAAACCCAAACATAAAAAAATATACGTAGGAAATTATATGTTGAAGACTCAGTGCTTATGAAAATTTAGAACTTGCTGTCTTCATTCACTTTGATCTCTTCCAATGTAGTCTATAAATCACTATTGCAATTTTAATAGTGAATGGTTTCAAATAAGCTGGTGTGGTATCTGTATTAGAGGAAGCATGAAATTGTAATTAAAAATGGAATGTTTTAATTAATCAGCTCAAGGAAATACTTTCACACTAAGCCAGAGAGACATCATTTCAATTTCACATAAGAATTGGAAATATATATATATAAAGTTGTATTGCTATATTTATTGTTTCATAATCTTCATCTGTCTTCAGCTTTGGTTTACTCTCTGAAACTTTTTAGATTTAAGGCACACATATCAAACACTTAGAAACACACAAGCAAATGTTCACTTATTATAAGGCAGATAAGACAGTGTCCTTGTGCAAGGTTAGCTTTCAGGCTATGTTCCTGGTGCTGGTGCTGTCTTGAGCAGGTTTAGGAGGTGTGTCGTTAGAGGAGGGATGGTATTGAAGGTGGACTTTGAGTCCTCTCGCTCTGCTTACTCCTCCAGATCTCATACTGCATCCATGCCTGGCACTCTACCATGATGCTGATGATCTCCTGTGCCCCAGGAACCATGAGCCATAAGAAACCCGACTTTCTATATGTTGCCTTGGTCACAGTGCTTTATCGCAGCAATAGAAAAGTAAATAATACAGGTTGTCATTTACAGTATTTTTAAAATACATAAACATCTGGAATGTGCTTTGTTAGTCATACTAATTAATAGTCTTCCACTTTCAAATGGTAAATGATCAAGTAAATGTCTGCAGACATAGCATGACACCAAATGTATAAATGTTCTTTAAAAGAACCAAAAAAACAAAAACATGCTTAAATTATGGCTAAGTGTGGTAGCAATGCCTGGACTTTGGGCAGTCAAGAGGCAGAAAAATTACAAGTTCTAGCCTAGCCAAGTAACAAGGAATACCAGCCAGTTTCAAAGAAATCATGTTTCTTTCAAAGAAATCATGTTTCTTCGAATCACGTTTCTACTTAATAAACATTTTTAGGGTTTTCCAAATTATCATAGGAAACAGTGTCTATTCTCTTCCAGAGCTGCAAAATGTTTATCCCTGAACACAGACAATTTACTTTTAGAAAGTAATAAAGGTTAAGAAATGAATGTACTAAAGGATTGGTGCAAGAATGTGGGTCAAAACAAACCAGTTCTTTAAGGCGTCAGAACGGTACCAATAGAGCCAACCTCCAAGTCCAGTGGGAAAACAGGAGAGATACAGCATCGGGAAGGCAATTGAAAATGTCAATCATCTACCCAGTCTTCCACCACCATCAGCTATAAAGGCTTACTGTAATCTAGGATCCCAGGATTGGTCTATGAACTTCAGGGAGCAGGAAAATGCAGAGAACCTGATTCTTACTCAATAGCCTCACATACTAGCTAGGGAAGTAAGACAGGCGGATGACTAAAGAAAATACAGAAAATTTCAACCCTTATGTGTGAAAATGAAAAACCAAGGACAAGATGACTGTGGTTGGTAGGTTTTACGGAGAGCACTTTGAATAGTTCCCAGCCTCTCACAGTTAATGAAAAAGTTCAAACTCAAGGCCTGCATTTGGAGCCCAGTGGCCAACTGGTTGTCTTACATGGAGTGGGCTATCCCTAGTTAATCCCTAGTCGTACTGTCCTCCCAGTAAGAAAGAGGAGATTACAATCAGACATGAGATGTCATAGCAAAAGCCTGAGTAAGAGAACATAGGCGTGGTGTAAACACCCCCCCTCCAAAACAAAGGGCAGGGTGAGCATTTATATGCAGGCTCGCTGGCTGATTAATCTGCACGTACATGGGGCCATTCTTGACTGTTTCGATGTCAAGTAAGATATCTAATTGGAGATGCATCTGTGAGCTAATAAAATGTATGAGTGAGTGAGCGATCTAGCCCAATAGCTAAGTATTCAATTCCCAGGACAGTTTTTGTAAGTGACTTCTGAAATTACTTTAACTGTGAAGTTAAGTACCTTCAAAATTATATTCCTCTCAGGATAGTGGGGGAAATATAACTTACTATAACAAATGAAGCTACTATTCTCTATAGAGAAAAAAAATGTTTGAACCAAGTGTTCCAGACTATTGCTCTGAAGCATGATTTAAATGGTTTGGATTTCCATTAAATCTAGAAGGAAGATTGTGAAATTAAGACTTCTTAACCTAGCAAGATGAAGACTGAATGAGGCTGTGAATTCATAAATGGAATCGATTTGATTGCTACGGTTTATAAAGCCCCCTTTTACACATATTAGCTTATTTGCCTTTCATATTCACCTTTTGTGTGGTAAGCTGTTCAGATATTTTTACCTAAATTTTCCAGATACTGAGATGCCAAAGTTAAGTGGTTGCCAAGTAACATAGCAACCAGGGCACAAAACTGGTAATATGAGGAGGAGCTGGGTATATGTTAGACCTTGAAAGTTTAGTTGATTTTTATAAAGTATGATGGCTAAGCTATACCAATATGATAAGACTATGCATGCAACCAGGGAAATAAAATCTACAAATTAGCCCGGTAACTATGATTAACTTGTAACAGGTGGTTACAGATAAACTCTGGCATCTTAGTGTGTTGGTTTTTCAATCAGTTAAATAGAGGGCAAAATGGAAAGATCATATCACATCTCTAAGTCATATGTGTATTAGAATTCTTTCATCTCCTCTATCTGCATGACTCATTATTTCAAGTTGAAGTTGAGAAGGTCTGTTCTGGTTACATCATATGGCAATACATCAAGGAGTTGAAAATTCATAACAATGCTATAGTTTACATCTGAAAAAGTCCCTGAGGACCACATGTTAACAGCTTGGTCTCCAATGTGGTGGTGCTCTTTGGATGCAGAAGAAACTTTAAGAGCCAGGGTCTATTAGATTACCTCGGAAAGGCAAGCCCGCCAAGGAGAAAACAGGAATGTCTTCTCTTTCTTGCAATTCTTGGAGTGTTTTGTTCCATTAGTGGTCCCATCATGCTGTGCTACCTCACCTACAGCCAGGGGCAAGCCAGTCACGGGCTGAAACCTCGCAGATGACTATCCAAAATATACCTCCCTCTGTGTGAGCTGATTTCATCAGCTGCTTATGATAGTGTTGTGTGGTGGTTTGAATATGCTTGGACCATGGGAAGTGGCACTATTAGGAGGTGTAGCCTTATTGGAGGAGATGTGTCACTGTGGAGGTGGGCCTTTGAGGTGATATATATGCTCAAGCTTCAGATCAAGATGTAGAACTCTCTGTCCTTCCACCACATCTGCCTGGACTCTGCCATGATGATAATAGACTGAACCTCAGAAATAGTAAGCTAACTCCAATGAAATGTTTTCCTTTACAAGACTTGCCTTGGTTGTGGTGTCTCTTTACAACAACAGAAACCCAAACAATGAATGACTAAATTAATGAATGGATAGGTAAATCAATGTAACTCTTTCAAGAAGTCTGCTCTCATCTCTTGGGTATTCCTATAACTCGGCCACATAAAACTTTTAACTAGCTGAACACAGGCAACATTTTTAAGTTCAAAGCCTTTGGAAGGTCCCTGTAATATCCAGGATCTCTGCTCTGGATTGAGTAAAATTATAGTTGATCAGATTCACTCAGAGGAACACTGCTTGAAGTAGAGTTAACAGTCATTGCTCAGATAAACAAATGAGCCGTGTATGGTAGAGAAATTCAGGTAGTCAATGCTGGACATCAGCGATCACTGCCTACAGAGTAACCAACTTTTCCTTAGCTTAATTCATTTATTCCAAGATAGAAAGGGAGACCGAAGGATGTCCCAGAATGGTGATTGATATGTTTCATTGGCATAGAGGGGAAATAAGCTTCTCAGGATTTTTTTTTATCCATGAAAATGAAAACAATGACACATTTTGAGGTATTGTTTTTCTAGTAAAAGAAATATTTCCATGTAGCAGTTCCATGTTTTCACATCTGGCAGTTAGAAATGGGATTGTGCCAACATTTAAATCCCAGAAAATGAATCACAACATTTTGCACACTGGTCGGGTCCTAACAAAGAGTCACTGCTTCCTCATTCTAGAACATAACCAGCCTCTGTATATGTTTTGAGCTTAACTGTGTTCCCTGGCATTTACATGCTGAAGTCCTAACTCTTTGTATCTTAGGACACTGCTTTTTGTGCCAACAGAATCTTTAAAGAATCAGTTAAGATGAAGTTGGAAGGGGAGACCGTGGTCTAGAATGTCTGATGCACTTGTAGATAAAATGAGCAGGCAGAGCAGAAAGAGGAGAGACAATGGAGGGCTAAGAGAGAGGGTGTGGAGAAAACAACACACCAGTCAGCCCCACCAGCACCGTGGGCTCAGTCTTTCAGCCTTTACAGATGTGAGCGAAAGATGTTTAAGCAAGCTTGTCTATTAGGTTTTGTTTCAGCAACCTAGAAATCTAAAATTGTCATAGTGGGACCCTGCTAGGGGGAAGAGTGTTCTCCATAAACTTTGATCAAGTTATCCTTCTCTTTGCTATTTCACAGGGTCAGATGAAGCTCCCAGATGTTCTCATTTAGCTTTCTTTCTGAGATGGGACTCCATGTTACAGGCTACTGCACAGAAAACATTGAAATAACGAGCTCTTTGTGGTGAATTTATTGTAGAAAAGATGTCCTTTGAGGCTTTAAAACAGTGATGAGCAAATTAATGAGATACTTATGCCAAAATTAATATTGTACCCAAGAAGAATTACAACTTTGTATTAAAAAGCAACATAAAAGACACCAGGCAGCAATGTATTACAGTAAATCCTCTTTTCTTTCTGACAACTGAGCCTCATTCTTAAGCACATGGCTATCTTTTTATTTTTTTTTTTAAAAAAAACATTGATATTTGTTACTATTGAAAGATAAAGGGCTTTTTTCTAATGAAAAAAGTAAATAAAATTATAGATAAATCATGTCTATTATCATCATTTATTTCTTACACAGAATCAATCAGCTATTGAACTTGTCCATTTATGAGCTATCATCTATATTCTTTGATTTATGAACTATCACCTTCTTTGTCTTCAAATCAAAGGCTGACAAATGTAAATCTTCACGTAGCTACTTAATGAGAACTAACTTTTGAAATTCAAGAAAAAAGCAAGTCTTCATTTTCCTCTTTCATTTTTGCATACTTCAACCCCCTACCAGAGAATGAATAATTCCCAACATTTCTGAAATGTCAGCTCACAGCAAGTCTTTTTATAACTGATTAGTGCACAAATACATTGTCAAAATCAAAAGGGTCACATACATGTGGGATGTGCTGGGCTGGAAGTTTTGGGTACTCTTTATATGCAGTGAGAAAAACCCTTCAAGTATACATGTTAGTGTCCTATAGCATCAATTATTAAGGCAAGACCACCTTATAAAAATATAACCATAATTACAATGAAGCTATTATCTAAAGAAAAATCAAGTTTTATTCATTGTTGCCCAAATTACTCTCAAACCACCACCATAGAAAGTTATAGAGCCTCTTATATGCTAAACATCATTTTAATTCGAAGTGAATGTCAGTTTTTGTTTTCTTGTTGAAAATAATAATCTAAGATACAAAGACAAAGAACAAAGACAAATCAAGCAAGCAGCTCAGGTTTCCCTAGCTGCTTCCTGACAGAGAATGGCACCTCCCTGGCCTTCACTGACTAACCAAGTCATGAAAGAATAATTACATCTGGCCTCTTATCCTATTGTTGGGAGCTGAAGGACCTGGAAAATCAGTTACTTCTAAACAATCAAAATAAACCTTTCCACTGGGCAAAAGGATTATGAACACATCTTTTTAAAGAAATCACATTAGGGTCTGAGATGTAGCTCAATGATAAAGTGTTTGCTTCCACTTGAAAACTTGTTCCTGAGTTAAAACTTTACATGCTCCACTATGTTCATAGCAGCCCTATTTATAATTGCCAGAAGCCGGAAAGAACCCAGGTATCCCTCAACAGAAGAGTGTATGCAAAAAATGTGGTATATCTACACAATGGAGTGAGTACTATTTAGCCATTAGAAACAATGAATTCATGAAATTCTTAGGCAAATGGATGGAGCTAGAGAACATCATACTAAGTGAGGTAACCCAGACTCAAAAGGTGAATCATGGTATGCACTCACTAATAAGTGGATATTAACCTAGAAAACTGGAATACCCAAAACATAATCCACACATCAAATGAGGTACAAGAAGAAAGGAAGAGTGGCCCCTTGTTCTGGAAAAACTCAGTGAAGCAGTATTCTGCAAAACCAGAACGGGAAAGTGGGAAGGGGTGGGTGGGAGGATAGGGAAAGAGAAGGGGGCTTATGGGACTGTCGGGGAGTAGGGGGCTAGAAAAGGGGAAATCATTTGAAATGTAAATAAAAAATTATATCGAATAAAAAAAATTTCTAACCTCATAATATGTACAAAAAGCGTCCCAAGCCATGGTGTCCAACACTCCTGAAGTGACCTCCTTTTCCACGCACTGCCCCTCATCCTGTGCGACCTCCTCTACAACTCCTAGCTCCGCCCCCTATCTCCCCATCCCCCCCCAAAAAAACTTTAGTATCACCCATTAATGAGGGTGACAAAGAAGGAGGAGGACGAGAAGGAAGAGGAGGAGGAGGAGGAAGAGGAAGAGGAGGACGAAAAAGAGTCGGAGGCGGTCATAGCACCAAGTTTATTATCAATGTGCTTCACTGACTTATGATCATTTAAAGGATAAATTACAAACTTACGTGTCATACACGTTGAGCAGCCAGTTGAGACACATATCAACACAGAGTGGAACATTGACCAAGTCCTTGTGCAACTGTTCAAGCCCGTCGTAAGCTGTGGTCAGACAGTTGATGACATCGGGGACACTCAGGAGCTGATCATTTTGGTTCAGTTTGTGCTGCTTGAAAACTTCATTTGTTGTATTCAGCTCTAAGAGATCCACTAATCGGATGGGAAGAAAGAATTAGAGAGCATCCTTGTTTATAGACTCTCTGACTTTTTCAATACAGAAATGAATAGTCTCCAAATTTATTCCAAACATTAATATCCCAATTAACAACACTGTTCACCTCATGTTAGCTGGCGAACAGTCTCTATACCACTTCCTAATTACTTTTTAAATTTTCTGAAGTTATTCTTAAGTAATTCTCATAGAAACATCAAAGTTGCACATATTGATGAGGAACTCTATGATTTCAACAGATATCTACACTATGTGATGTTTCAATCTGGGTAACCTATCATTTCCTCAAACATTTATCAAGTGCGTAGGGATGACATTCAAAAGTCCTTTATTCTAACTCTTTGAAATGTAAAGCAAATTTTGTTATCTATAGTCACAACCACAGACACCAGAACCTTAGTTCTAATTATAACCTGTAATTATGTAATTATGGCCTATCAACCAGTTATTCTCCACACCACTGTCAAGCTAACCACTCCTTAACAGGATTTAAAAATGTATATAATGGCACTAAAAGGTCACTGGAGATAAGTTTTCTTTAGAAAAATGAAGCAAACAAATAAACAAAAGAACTAGATTTCATAGGAAACTAATAGCTCTCTTCCACCTGAAAAGAGTCAAATCAGAATTATTCTGAACAACTGAAATCAAGCCAAGTTGCTTTGCCTTTTAGACAACCTGTAGCTAAGATGGATTGCTACTGCTTTGCGGATCACTAGCCTTCTTGTATTTATTTGTTTCTGTCTTTACTCTTCATATATAAAGCACAGATGGAGGCTAAGGCCAGTGCTAGAGCATGCAGGGTGTGCAAGGAGCTCTTTCTTAAGCACTCTGGTTATACCACTAACAGGCAGAAGGAAGACACCTAAGAGAAGAACGGACAATGTTCTGTGAGAGCAGACACAGGCTACAAACTCGTGGTTGGAAATGTTGTAAAGGAAATATTTTGCATTTTTACTTTTTGACCTTCTACCTTCCTGGTGGTTTTGTAACATTTGCATAAACTCACCTATTTTATGCAGCTGTTGTGGATAAGACTCAAGTCTAACACCAATGTTTCATATATGCCTTATGTATGTGGTCCTAAAGTAAGCTGATAAAGTACTTTGAAAGAACGATGCTTATTTCTGTGTCTGTGTATATATCTGTATGCCACGTGACTTCGGATGTCCTTGAAGGTTTGGATCCAGAGTGATCAGTGAGTCACCTGATGTGGGTACTGGGAACCGAACCCTGTTCTTCCAAAGGAGCAGCAAACATTTTGCTGAGTCATCTCTAGCCCCTTATAAAGTATTTTTAATATGACTGCTGTGATTCATCAGCCAAGGTCAGGCATGCAATTCTCCAACCATGTTAGCAAACCACAAGCTTCAATACTGTGGGATTCAAATTGTAGATGTTTGGATTAGGGATACTTGGTCAAAAGACAGCTTGAAAAGACTCCCTAGAAGGTAAATTTTTTTACTTGCCGGGCGGTGGTGGCGCACGCCTTTAATCCCAGCACTTGGGAGGCAGAGGCAGGTGGATTTCTGAGTTCGAGGCCAGCCTGGTCTATAAAGTGAGTTCCAGGATAGCAGGGCTACACAGAGAAACCCTGTCTTGAAAATACCCCTCCCCCCCAAAGAAGGTAAATTTTTAAATAGTCTTTGAAATATAAGATAGATAAGATATAAGAGATCCAGGAAAGCAAGGAAGGGGGGGATATTCAAATGCAGTATCTTCCAGGAAAAGATTTGTAGGATTAAATATTTATAAACTTGTTCCACCCCACCAAGCTTCTGCACCAAGCCCAGGAGGGTCTCACTCAGGGCAGCGTTCACTGTCGCTGCTGAGCCAATCTCTTCCAGCTAGCTCTCACAGCATCCCAGCTGTGTTTCTTCTCTGCCATAGACTCTGTAAACAGTGAGAGTCCCACGCTTCTGCCAAGCACCCACTCCTTCCAAGTATCCAGTAAAGCATGACTCTTAAACTTGAATAGTTAACTAACTATATTTATGTATAAGAAACTCCCAATTTCACAATGCCAATTTACAATGAAAAGGTCTTATCCCAGTATTTCTAACCTCTCCAAAACACCAGAAATATGTCTGAAGCAGCGCCTCTGTCTCTCCCCTCCAATCATTGGCCTCTCAGTGCCTCCTCTCTCCCCTCCAATCACTGGCCTCTCACTGTCTCTCTCTCCGCCCCTCACTACCCTTAGCTCCTCCTCTTCTCTCCCCTCCAATCACTGACCTCTCACTGCCTCTCTCTCCGCCCCTCAGTTCCCTTAGCTCCTCCTCCTCTCTCCCCTCCAATCACTGGCCTCTCACTGCCTCTCTCCGCCCCTCACTTCCCTTAGCTCCGCCTCTTCTCTCCCTTCCAATCACTGGCCTCTCACTGCTTCAATGTGAATGGATAGGAAATATCTTGCAACAAGATATTGCTTTAGAAAAGATAGAAATTCAAGTTACTCTAGGATTCTACTAGAGAAAACAGATGGCAGTTAGTGTCAAGTGTGACACATGAGGCAGCTACTGTACACAAAGCCTCTAGCCCCTAAAAGAGATTGTTCCTTATAGTTAACTTTCAGTTACTTCTTAGCAAGCTGCAAACAAAACCAAGCAGACCATCAAACTACTATGGACTTAATGAATATGGAAATGACCCAATTCTCAACATACAGGCATGGGAGATGGCAGACTGGCACTAATTTAAAGTTTTCCCACAGAAATGTTTGCTTCATCTTCATTTTCCAATTTTTTTAGCACTGATAAACATCTAAGTGGAACTTAAAACATTTAAGCAACTACTTCTTTCTTCTCTAATAAACTATCCCAAGCCCCCAATATGAAATCATTTAACAATTAATCAAAGAAACAGCTTCCTTTGTATCTGTGTACTTGTAGCAGATGACAAACGAATAATTTTAAACTTTAATTACATTTATGAAATGTGTCTATGCTGGCTGTTTAAATGACATTTTTTTCAAGCTGACTACAGTAAAAAAGATGTATGTTAAAATTACATAGACAAATACAACTTCTAAAATAACTCAAAAGAGAAGACTTCTTAAAAAGACTCGAGCAGGAGACAAAGTAATTCTAAGAGGACAGTCCTTTTCTTTTAGATGCCAACAATATCACAGCTAAATGTATGCTGCTAACAAAAATAATTTGCATAAGCATTCCATGAGCTTGAAATAGTGCCAAAAAAAAAAAAAAAAAAAAAAAGACCAAGAATAAATGACCTGGGAATCATCTATATGTTTCATTATCATTTTGCTTTGTTTCTTGCTACTATAAATTATTTTCAGTACTGAACCTCAGGAAAGCAGTGGCAAAATCCACCTGCTACAGAATCTGACAAAGGGCCCTGCTTAATAAAGGACAGTAGATGGAAAAGCACAGTTCTCCACAGATACAAAGAAATATATTCAATTACTACCAGAATGTTAAGATTTCTGAATTCCAACACTAATTATGCCAGCTGAAAAACACACAGAGACAATAGACCAAATTGCAAAAACATCATTCCGGGATCTGTCCACCCTTCGCTCGGTTCAGAAAAGCCTCCCTTGTTATCCATTCTGGGACCCAGACAGTAATTCGCCACATCCCACAAACGATCGTGTCTTGAATTTCCAGTGATTTACTCTGACATTTTGACTTAGTGCCTAAGCCAAGCAGGAATCTTCCTGAAGCGTGTCACATTTTGGTACCTTTTAAAGAACAGACTACATTTAAATCACAGGAAATTATGATTTTGTCTCTTCAGAGGGAGAGAAATGACAGCTCGGTCATGCATGCGGTAAATGGAACAAACAGGCAATTTGTTTTCTAAGCAAGTTACAGACTTTTCTAAATTCCCACATATGAAGTACGGGGGGAGGGGGGATCAAAAAGCCCTGTCCTTGTGGGGGGAGGGTAAAACTGACAAGCACAGAAGGACACTGTTGAGTACCTGACCTGGGGCTTTGGGCTTCTGTCCAGGTCGTGGCTGTGTGCTCCAGCCTTCTGAGCACCCACCCATGTCCTCTTCCTCGGACACTGGGAATCACTTCTGCACTCAGGTTTTCAGGCTTGGAATTTTAATCTCCAGGGATGATGCCTCATGCATCTTCACTGCACAGCATCTCCTTAGATGATCCCAGATTCCCTTTCCTGCCTCTTGTCTCCTAGTGGACACCAATCTGTTCCCATTGCTCGGTCCCCTGCTCAAGAGTTCTAACCATTGTCTTTCAGAAACTTCTACCTTGCTGTGTTCCAAACCAAACCCTGACTCTCTTCTGAAATCTGGTCTAAGACTCTTTAGCAGTCCTAGGACCTTCTACCCTTCATCCTTTACAATTCGCCAACTACCAAGCCCTTTGCAAACCAGGCACAGTCAGGCAGTCCTATGAGTCCTATGAGTCCTATGAGTCCTTCCAGTGGGTTCAGCCTCAGTCATCTTTGGCAAGGACCATCTACCCATTCTATTCCCACTTGTCTTCATGCTAAAATATTATTTAGCACACATACCCTCTACTTGGTAATATCTTTTGGCTGTCTCAAAGAAGAAAATGATTGTATATTACCGAATTGTAGACAGAAAAAAATTTCCAAACTTTAAAGCCAATACCATGGAGATCAAAAATACTAAAGAAATTAGAAATGGTTTCACCTTGTCAAACATCTCTTTTCCTAGAACTAGGGGGGTATAAACAGGAGGAATACAAGGTCAAGGGCAGCCTGGGCTACATAGTGAGTTCTAGGACATTGGGGCTACATAGTAAGATATTGTCTTGATAAGTAATGTTAGTAATAGCTAATAATAATATCTCCAAATCAGAAATTTCAAGAAAAAATTTTAATTGAACCCTGAAGGAATCTCAATGGAATTTAGGGTTGAAACCTCTGGATACTGAGTAAGCTAATCTATCATAATACATTGGTTGACACTCTCTGACCTGTATCCAAGCATTTTATATATATGTGTGTGTGTGTGTGTGTGTGTTTATGTATGTATGTGTATATGAATGTATATTTATATATTATATATTATATATGTTGTATATTACATATTTTTATATGTTGACTAAAAGACCATGTGTGTATATGTGTGTGTGTGTATGTAATATATAAAGTGCATAGTGTGTTGAAGAAAACAAGAATACACAATCTGTTACACACCAAAGAAAATGAACATACTAGCATCATATGTATTTATGCGCCATCATGATCACAAGGGTAATCTCTAACCTTTGCATTTACTTTTAGTTCTTAAAAGCATGTGTGTACCATAAATAGAACAGTGTTTAGTTAAGCAAGGCTTTGAACTATACATAAATGAAACTGAACTATACAAATTTCATTTGCTTTTTTGACTTTTCCCACTTAGTTTTATAGCTTTCACATGTACCATGCTGATGCTCATGGTTAGTTCATTCAGGTTTGGCTGATGTATAGTAACATAATTTGCGTAAGTCAAAATTAAATCTGACTATGACAAAGCATGACTCTAAATCTTTCACATGTCTTCTAGTACACACCTATGTCTCCTTCAAGTTCATATCTTGTTCAGGAAGGCCTACGTGATTCCAGCTTTGCAACAGAAACTATAGGAGGGCTAAGGTAGGGAAGAACAAAGCAGAGACTCTTCCTTCTCATAAAAATGTAATTCTTTTGGAAAGGTAGACAAGAAGTATGTAAAAAGAATATTAAGAATTATGATTCTGACCACGTATGTGTCTTTGTGCCTAAGACAAGCACTGCAATTATATATATATATATATGAAAAGTTACCAGGAGTGAGGGAAGAGAAGTCAAGTTATTAGAGCACAGCTGGCAGCATGAGAACCAAGGGATAGCACACACTAGTCATGGGAAGATGGCAAATGTGAAGAGCTGGACCCAGAGCTTTTAGGCAGGAGAAACTAGGTATAATCTGCCAGGCCAGCCATCAATTTGAGCGGTTGGGAGAAAAATAAAGGAAGTAGGGAGACAGAGAGCAGATACCAGCCAGGCAGAGGCCAGCACTCTAAAGGGAGGGCAATCTGCTGAAAGCAAGAACATTCTGTCCACTTTCACTGTTCCCTTTGCATCTGAGCCCTTTGCATGTTGGAATGAGTCTCTTGCCTTGCTCTATCTCCTGAGCATTCTCGGAGCCAAAGAAATAAATGAGGACTGGCAGAATAAAGACAAATGTGCTCTCTCCTTATGCTGGCAAGAGGGCACTATGATGAGTGCAGATATGCACAGAATGAGAGGTGACCATGACCTCGAAGCCACTGTGTGTAGAGACAGGTCAACCTCCTGACACAACAACTCTTATGCCAGGCAAGCAAAGTGAAAAACAGCACTTTCGGGCCCTTATAAAAATGCTGGGAAAATTAGAAACAGGTGGCACAAGCATGAAAATTGTAGAAGAAGTAAATTTTAGATAGCATCAGGAAGGACTAAAAGACGGCAGCCTATGGAAGATGAGCCAGGGCGCTTCAAGTAAACAGAATTTGAGAGCAAAGAGTTCATCTGGTCAAAGACATAAATGTAACAAGAAGTATAGAGACCCCAGGCTGGAGCCCTGTGGTGGCCAGAGGCAGTGGGGAGGAAGAAGCCAGTGGCTGTCAGGAGATCCCTGAAGCTATTTAAGCTTACACAAACTGGAGGCAATGTCCGCTGTACATTATAAACTACCTTTTAGCTCAGAGACTGGAGGAGTCTCTCTTCTGTTCCTCTCGGGTTTGAACGAGATCCTTCAGGAGTAAAAGAACGCAAGAAAGCATACCCTAAGTGCATAAAGAGGGTTCTCTACCCAGGTGTATAACAGAACTTTGGTAACATGGTCACTGTGTTAGGAAACAGTCTTTGACCAGTGGAAAGTCCGTGTCTGGGTCATCTGCCCCCATTTTATAACTCAATAGGCCTGGACAGACAAGTCTAGCTGGATATTGGGTTCGAAACTATTATCACCACAGACACACTGAGGAGATAGACAAACTGCCTTCTGTTCACAGTCTGCATCTGGTCCCAGTCTCATCCAATAAACAGATCTCTAGCCAGAGTGTGAGGGCTCCCATGGTTTGAACAGGTCATTCTGGAACATGTGCTGTGAACTGCTACAACCTGCTGACTCCCTTTGAGCCTGCGGGGATAACGCAAGACCTGAGGTCACCTCCTCGTTGCTTTCTGTGGCTTATATATTGCTCTTTCTTGGCCTGTTAGACTTCTCATCCAAAAGGAACTTAGGTATTTTCTTATTTACCACTTTGTGGGACTCTACCTTCTCTAAGTGACTGAACATTTCTCTTTGCTCGACTCTGCTCACCCAGCCAACTTCAAATAGATCCATAACTTATATTTAGCTATTGAAATTTTATTTTCTTTCATGTGTATGTGTGTGTGTGCGTGTGTGTGTGTGTGTGTATGCATGTGGGGTGCAACTGTGAGTATACGGGAATCAGAGGACAACTTACAGGAGTCGGTTCTCTCCTTCTACCATGAGATCCAGGAACAGAAGTCATTGGTCATGTACAACATATACTTCTTCCATATGAGACACTACACAGCCCTCCCATGATTGTTTCTAAGAAACCCAATTTTTGACCCTAACATATCATTTTTCTGAAGGTAGTTTTCAAAACTTTACTGAGCTACCCAGGCAGATAGCAGCTCTTAACAAAGAGCAGAAAACAAGCGTTTATGGAATTGTCCAAATCTCCCAATACTTAAAGTACATGCAAATATTACTCTGCATAATAGGATCTAGTAAGGCTTAAATGTTGCTTGGGTCAGGTCAATAATCCAAGCAAAGACAGAATCCAGAAAGCCTAAATCAATACTCTATTTACAAGGATGTCTGATTACTTTTTGATCTTCTCTGCATAAAAAGAACTTTGGTTAAAATGACCACCATAGAATATCTCATGAGCATGCTCTCCACAGGGAAAAATTCATTAACAATGCAAATAACTTCTGTCATATTTAAAGGAAAAGAGAATTTTCTATCATGTTTATGGTTTCAGGTCCCAGACAAATCAGCAATGTGACTGCTTCGAATTTCTCTTTCATGATTGTCTTGAGTCAAACAGCTTGGAATCCCACAGTTTGAAGTAGACAAAAAGGACTTACTAGGCACTAACCTACTACTTTGATTCAGTGGCTTAATCTTTTAAAACTGGCTGGCAGTATAATTCTCGAAAGTGCTTTTCCTGTGTTTTGATTAATTTTGTGCTCCGAATGCGAGTGGCAGGGCTCACTGGTTTTGCCAGTACACACGGATGGCACCAACCACGAAGCATGGGTAGAAATGTGGCTAACTCCTTGAATGAGGGGCACTGAAAGTCAGACCGACTCTGCAACCACACCAGCCTCTCCATTTGTCTCTGTCTTAACACTAATAACAACAAAGTCAACCTCCTAAAACACAAGGTGAGTCAGTTAGTGTGATAACTCACAACATAATGCTTTTTGCAGCCTTCGAATTTTGATTGCTGTGCGGTAGGCAGAGAAACGTACATTATTCAGATCAGCTGAAATGGAAGAGAGAACAAGTTAAAAGCCTGATTATTATTTAACTTATACCGAATGCCAAGAATGAACATATTTGCTTATTTTGGATCATGGAAAAATGTGTGTGTTCACAAGAAAAAAAAATCTTCCTAAATTTCACATCAGTCTATAAATATAATCAAATGATTGTTCATACCATATTGGGAGACATTGTAAAACAGTCTTATACAGAAAACTCAAAATCCCTTTCCATGAACAAATCATAGAACTCAGATGCCTCTTTCCCAAAACCAGTCATAAAATGGAGGTCACTCTGACCTTTTCCATCTTCATTTGAAGCTACAAGTCACATATCCTCCCCTTGGAGGCAAAGACTGATACTCCTAGAAGCTGCACAGAACCTGGACACACAGGCTGGCTTCTCCTTCATCCTATTTACCAGTGGAACATCTCTCTTAGTCTAATCAGACTACCTGACTTCATCAGACCTACAGAGAAGTCAAACGCTTTCTTACTTTTCACTTCTCTTTCATCACACAAAGCTTTGATCCAATAATTTTGCACTGCATTTCTATTTAACCTGTCTTGTGCTGCGGGAGTGTCGGCCTTGACTTGTGGGGGTCACAAGCAGGGGAAAAGTTCTGTCCGCTGGGGGAAAAGGAGGTACCGCTACAACTGGGGACTGCCCAACTGCTCAGCTGACGGTTTCTCCTTCAGAGTCATTGGCTTCCTAGGACGATTAGTTTTCCATCATCTGCCAGCGCATCCCAGGACTCCTGGGGCTGTCCTTCTACGCTCTGTCTACCCTGATCAATTTGCTTCTGCTATTCATTCACAGATCTGGTTAAAACAACCAGAATGTAAAATAATCAGCATTCCTCCCCGTGAATTACAGAGTTGGAAGAAAGCTCAAAGACCACTGTTTTTTCCTCCATCTCAGTCTCTAAATGGAGCAAAGCAGTGATTTTCTTTTGTTTTCTTCTGCAGCCTAGACTACAAAGGGAGAGTACCCAAAGGTGCCCAGTGTTTAAAAAGGAAAAAAGTGTGTGTGCCCTGTCTCAAGGTGGTAAGGAGTGGAGCATAGGATGCTCTCTTCTCCCTCAGCATTGCCTCAGTTTCTCGAGGACTAAACTTCTGTGACAACAGCCAACCTGATGAAGACTATCTCACCAATTAGCTAAACACCACTGACTAGGGACTAGTCTAAAAGCATAACTCTTTTTTTTTCCTGTCCAAAAAAAAAAAAAAGTTTAGTTTAATTACTTAAAAATGAGAAAGATAATTTGAGAAAAAGTTTCCAAATAGAAAACAAAACAGTTGAAATCAGTTTAAATTTGAGGTTACTATATTATGACTGTGTTTTTCTGTTCTTTAGTTTGCAAAGCTGATCTGTAAGAGGAGCCAATACGACAGAGGTAAGACCAATAGCAATCAGGTCTCTCCTGGAAAATGAAGTCCTTTTGGCTGGCGACCTTCCAAATCGCAAAGTCTTGCTTTGTGTGTTCATCTTAGGCGTTCAACAGCCTTTAAAGTTAAGGACTCTTGTAGCGTGGCGTAGCACTGTCCTGGGTCTTTATGTTCTTGTATGTCTTTCATCCATACAAGAAGAGAGGGTAAGTAGCGGAGTAGCTTTTTGTGAATATACAAACCTTGGCTATGAAGGCCCACTCATCACTACTCAATACAGCAGCACTCACCAAGGCCCAGTCATAAAAACAGCAGCACTCACCAAGGGATTGAAAGAGTTCAGTCATCTTAGGATGATCCCAACAGGTTGTCTGTGTTTGATGGCTGCAGAGGAAACAAAATGATTAAGTAGAAGCATGCTACAAAATACAATATAAGCTATAGCCTTCTAAAATCCCAGATATATTTCAAAAGTATGCAAAAAATAATCTCCATTATGGATCACTCAGAAATCTAGTGCTCGATTGTTACTCAATATTCAAGGCATGAATAATAGGGGCTGGAGAGATGGCTTGGCACTGAAGTATAAGGCTGAAAATTCAGAGCCCTGTTCCCTGGGAAGCCTAGGTGGGTCTGGAAGGTCGTACATAATGCCAGTGCAGGGGACAGAGGCAGGGGACGTCTGCAACAAACTGGCAAGCTAGACTTGGGCGAGTTCTGGGTTCAAGTGAGATACCCTGCCCAAATACATAAGGTGTAGAAGAATAAAGGATCTGGGACCTCCAAATATATACAAACACACACACACACACACACACACAGAGTCATTTTTTCCACACACATGGTGTTGGTATTCTGTTTAAGCTCCACTCCACACCTACCTGGTATCTCCCGCCCCATAGATCTGGCCCAGTATAAGAGGGGCTACTTGCCCCTCCTCTCCCTCTCTTTTCTCTCTCTCTGCTCTCTCACATACTCTCACCTCTCTGCCCCTTGGACCCTCCTCCCCTTCCCCCTCTCTCCACGTGGTCATGGCCGACTTCCACTCGACCTCTCTACTTTCTCTTCTCTCTCTCTCTCTCTCTCTCTCTCTGCCTTTCTCTACCACGAACTCCCATCCTCAACCCTGAATAAACTCTATTCCATACCATGCCTGTGTGCGTGTGGGAAAGAAGTGCCTGGACAAGAGCTTGCCTGGGCACCCCCTTCCCCCACACCGCTGTGCCACACTTCCTTAACCCCCATCCTCTCTTTTTACGCCCCTTCATTTGGTGCCGAGACTTGGATGAGAAACACCATGGGTTTTGCTTAAGCCCTCTCACATGGCAACATACATAAACATGCATGCCACATAGACACACAATACACACAAAAGCACTCTGAACAACCACTTTTGTTTGCGTAACTATATTAGGAAATGTCGGCAAAATTCTGCTGTCTGTATCAGAAAAACAATTACAACCACAACCTGAAACACAGACATAAGGGATGATTGCCAAGGATGCTCCAGCCCTAAGTGGGGCGTGGCCAAATCAATGTGGGCTTCGGAGTTAATCGCCATCTTGTAAGGCAGATGGTGGTTTTTCATTCCGAGCAAATGCTTTGACAGCAGAGGGGCTGTGATGAGTTGCTACATTTGGAAGAGTTAACACACTTTAAAAGCCCTAATCAAATTCCTGAAGACCGGAGACATGAAGACTCGAAATATGAATACCATGTGCTCATCTTGCCATCTACTGAGGCTCCTCTGTTTGTTGGCCCCAGTCCTCTTCCTCCCCAGTTCATGCCTGCTAGCTCCCCTCTCTCTACACACCCTGGTTCCCAGCCTCTCCATGACTAAGTGCTTTTCTCTTGTGATTTATAAACTCTACCTCCATCTTCCTAGCATTATTCAATAACTAGTACTATTATTTTTGGAAGTGGATAATTTTATGTGTGATCCCTGTTCTTCACTTGAAAAGCATGCCTTATTGTTATGATTCATATATTAGTTGGAAATCTTAAAGGAATAGATAGTAAAATCAATAATGGTAGGGCATAAATTAGTTGTGTGTATATATGTGTGCATATGTATATATGTGACTGTAAGCATGCATGTATATGTATGTGAGTATAAGCATGTGTGTATGTGTGTGTTTGTGTATGTGTGTGGGAGTATGAGTTAAAATGCTCATAGAGCCAGGTGTGGTGGCGCACGCCTGTAATCCCAGCACTCTGGGAGGCAGAGGCAGGCGGATTTCTGAGTTCAAGGCCAGCCTGGCCTACAGAGTGAGTTCCAGGACAGCCAGGGCTATGCAGAGAAACCCTGTCTCAAAAAAAAATGCTCATAAATTTGATGGGCTAGTAGTCTTATATTTAAAAATAGTTTACAGTCCCTTATCTAGGCCACAACAGAACAATAACATCTAATGGTTCTCAAAGGACTTCAGCAATGACCCTTAGTTCTTAAACTGTTTAGTAAGCTATGCGAAATAGCACAGAACATGAGAGATGATATTAAAATATTCATAAAAATTAATTTAAAGAGAAATCACTGCTTTTATAACTTACACAATGCACCAAAAAAGTGGCATGCATCACTGGGCATAATCACTGTTATGTATACTTGGGTAATAGAATGCCCTGATAATGCAAAATAGGTTTCAATAAATAAATGAAGCTTATGTTTGAATTGAGTTTGGTAAGCCATCCTAAGAATCTCAAATAGAAAACTTCTATGAAGGGAATATGTTTTAGAAGCCATGGGAAAGCTGTCTGCCTCCTCTTCTCTTATGCTTAACTCTAGTACAAAAGGACAAGTATTTCCACTTGACTTGAACAGCAACAAAACCACTCTATCCTCTAACTCCCTGCACTGCCCCAAAGTTCATGGGCAAGTAGAAGATGTCTGGCCTAAAAGAATGGCTGTTCAAAGTATGACCATGAGAATTGCTCGGCAGAAACACATCTCTCAGCCACCAGTAGGATTTAAAGAACAGTTTAGTGAAAATGTAGTGCAGTTCCATCCTGCTATCACGGGTTCCTAAGCTTAAACATCCAAGACTCCATTGATATTTTTCTCATTTCTCCCCCAAGTAATTTCAGTCCTGGTCACAGCACTATTGTGCGAAGACATCCATCTCATTGCAAGATACCAAGACAAACTAAGGCTCACCAAGCTAAACTAGAGCTCCCAGCAGTGCAGAGTCAGACTTCACGCTTAAATATTATGTATGCATTCTCCAGAACCACAGATGTGGACCTTCCCCTGGACAATCCTACCTCACCACAAGGGCAAAATACCACTGGCTAGTTAGGCAAACAGTTGAGAATTCCAAAGCATGCCGGCTAATGGTTCTGCGCTGATGGCACTGCATCCTGGGAGCTGAAGGAACACACACATTTGGCAAACAGACGGAGGGAGGGGCGGGGAGTCTCCTTTGTGAATTCAATTCCAGTTGATTCATTAGGCAGAACTGCAAAGGCTCAAAGTAAACACAGCCTCTGGTTACAAAGGAAAGCTGTGGTTTACATAACAACAATTTAGGGGAGAAGTTTTCTTTCTTTCTTTCTTTCTTTCTTTCTTTCTTTCTTTCTTTCTTTCTTTCTTTCTTTCTTTCTTTCTTTCTTTCTTTCTTTCTTTCTTTCCTTCCTTCCTTCTTTCCTTCCTTCTCTTCCTTCCTTCCTTCCTTCACCCCCTCTCTCCCTCTCTCTCTCTCTTTCTTTCTTTCATGGAGAATGAGGAACAGAACAAAATCCATATGAAATATAAAAGCTAAGTATTTAAACAGCTGCAGGCTCCACAGAGCAGAAAACTCTTGCTATAATGCTTCCAGCTTGCCCAGAGCAGGCAACCAAAACAGAACCAAAGTAATGTCTTCCCTCAAAATCATAGCCGCATATCTTCCTATCTTCCAAGCCATCTCAGGCAGGTAGGGGAGTGGGAGGAGCTAACCACAGCACCCCAGAGAAACTATCCTGCCATCCTAGACTGCTGCTACCAAAATCTGACTTCAAAATCGCACCTGGCTCAGGAAGGTGTCCCAGAATAAAGTGAAAATTTAAATATCCAAATGAGTCTTTAGGTTCAAAAATTCTCATGAGGCAGAGGATAGCAGGAGCAGAGACCTATCTATCACCAGGGTGGCCAGCCATCTTGGGATTGCTGTCATAGGAGAAACAGCAGTAAAACTGTTGAGGCCTTTGATGAGGAAAGGTCTATTGGGTAATGTGTGACACATCTACCTTCATATGCCAAAGAA
Source organism: Apodemus sylvaticus (assembly GCF_947179515.1). Lineage (NCBI taxonomy): Eukaryota > Metazoa > Chordata > Mammalia > Rodentia > Muridae > Apodemus > Apodemus sylvaticus. The sequence goes on along the minus strand of NC_067494.1, from coordinate 26,824,149 downwards.
AGTAAAATGCAAATCATATGAGAAAGCATTCAAACAAAGGACATTAACACAAATGTTGTACCCTAACCCTTCAGAGAGGCCATGAAGCAACCAGCTGCATAGTTCAGCTCTGTTGTCTTTCTTGATAGACAAATAGGAGAGGGAAAAGAATTTTCAAACCTTTGTCCTTAGGAAAGAAGCATCACAACCACCACTACCACCACCACCACCAGGACGAACTGAACTGACTGGAAGGTACTCCACTTAGCCAAAGGCTGCCAGATGGCGGCATCCACCTACCTGCTACTCTGTCTCCAGTTTCACAGTGATCAGGATTTCCTGGCATTTGCTATTCACTGTTTGCTTCTGATTATGAATACAAAGGCACACTAGGGCAAACACTAAAGACATCTGACTCATCACACGCACAAACAGAGGAGAAGCAATTATATATGTTGCTACTGTCAGGACAATCACAGGGACAGAAAGATTTTCCTTGCTGAGCAAGAGAAAGATGAAAGGCAGGGTTGGGACATACAATCTTAAGTAATAGGATAATATTACGATAATATTATGTTAAGGCATGGCTTACACATTCTATATATTTTAATGAAGTAGGTCAGGGTGTAGGAGCTTCTATCTGCTGCTGTTGAGAACCAAGTAATATTAAGTATTAGGCTAATACTCCACTGAGCACATTGGAAGTCTCTGTATGTGAAAAGCTCAGTCCACATTATGAAGCTACTGGGGACTTAGGGGATTGTGATCGCTGTTTTCAGATGTAGGAGGGGGACAGTGAAGAGCAGGTACTTAGATAACTCGCTGAGGGCCTCGGGCCAGGAACAGTTTGGAGATCTGAACACAGATGGTCTGATTTAAGCCTGAGCTCTTGATATGGAAGTGGGTTTGCAGAATTAAGGTTTTTAAATATTTCTTGATGAATCCATGCAGATTTGAGCCTACAGTCCATCATTATAATCACCACAGACAACTTTTATCACTCTGCCTTCCCCTCACCCCTGGCAAAGCTCTTCTCAGGCCTGGCTCTGCTCAATTACTTTGCCTTTTCTGAATCGAAGCAGCTGTGGCTGAATACGGAGAGAAAAAAAAATCAGTCTACATACAGACTGTTTCTACTTTAAATATTTGATCCCAAGCTTCAAATGCCTGCTTACTGACAAGTGAGTGAACTAGAGTTCACTCTGATCAGAGTGAACCAAGATCAGAGACCCCTGCCTTCATCCTTCTCCTTGCTTACCCAAAAGGAAGGGTCCTTCCCCAATATTATCTTGCCTTTGTCTCACACTTCACTGAAAAATTAAAAAAAAAAAATCAAACACACACACACACACACACACACACACACAACCTTAAATATATACTTTCTGCTAATGTTCACCCTTTTCCTGCTTCTCCACAAACAAAACTTACCATCTATTATGCAATAGATACACTTCCTGCTGTCACATTATCTCCTCGATCAATTTTCCTTTGGCTCCTAACTTTTCTCAATCCATCCAAACTGGTCTTATTAAAACTGTCAACAAGCTGCAAGGTTCCCAGTGAAAAAGCCCTAACTCTGCGGATATGACGTTTCCTAAGGATATTATGTAATAAGCTAGAAGATAAGACATGATAAGGGGGAAAAAAGATAATATACCTGATTAAGTTGAAACATAAGCCCTGAGACTATTGCAACAATTGTTTTACATATGGCTTATAAAAGTTGGATATAGTAATCCAATGACTAATTGGACCAATTGATTAATTTTTAGAGGTCTCTCAAAAATTATTTATCTCTCTCTTTATCTATCTATCTATTTATCTATCTATCTATCTACCTATTATATAATTTATATAGTAAATATATTACATATACACACATATAACATGTATATATATATATATATATATATATATATATATATATATATATATATATATATATATATATATATTTATATATAAAACAATGCTGTTAGTCCCAAGTGATGCCAGTCATCTGAGCAATATAGTCTCAAAGCCCTAAGGGATGATATTTGCTACCATCATCTCAATTTTTGGTTTCTTTGAGTGTGCCCCAAAAGAGGAAACTCCAGTACCCCAGTGCTCACCAATATGTCTTGTCCTCACTGTGTGAGCAGGACTGCACAGGCTAAGGGGCTGCTGGGTCAGCAAGAGATGGTGCATAAGTGTGGAGAGTAACTTCATGATCCTCAGGCAATGGGTAACTTCTCAAACCTCATCACAAGCATTTTATCTTTTGGACTTTTGAAGGTGGGGATTTTAAGATTATATTTTTGGGGGATGGAATAAAAAACTGACAGGGTTAAGGAGAGAGCTTGACAGTCAGCATTCCAAAACAGAGCTTAACTCACAATGCAAATGAGACAGATGGTGAAGGGCCAGAGTCCTCCCTAAAAATATACTGGCTCCTCATGGTAAAGAGGGCCTGAGGAAGAAAAGACAAAATATAAACTGTAAAGAATTCTGTTCAACTGTAAAGTGCACATAAGACAATCTGAGATTCAGGAGTAAAGGCACAGCTGTAAGAAGTAGGTTCACTACATCCCTAAATTCAGAAAGTCAATACTGTGGGCAGGGGTGACAGAGTCATTGGAATAGAGCTCTGGAAGAAAGTTTGCTGGTTCTTGGCTTTAAAGGACCAGCAGAATTAATTTTCAGGATGGACGGACTTGGTGTAAGAGGAGGGAAAGGTGATACTTTGCTACAGAGCACTAAAGATTGATTAGAAGAGTGAGCGTGTACACGCTCAATAAATACAGGGGCCCCAGAACTAACAGGAAACCCCAACTGCTACCTAATTATACCTCCTCCTCCCGCTCATCCTCAAATAAGGTAACTTGAACCACCCATCACAACACTGCTGGAAGCCATCTTCTTTTTGCCTTGTCCCTGGGGAGCCTGGCATGTCACCAAGAGCAGGGCCATCAGGAGCATGACCTCACCAGAGAAATTTATCATTGTATCCTTGTGGTTTCATTTTGAAAGGTAGATATACATCTATTAGTTTCTCAAAAAAAAAATTACCAGTTCATCTGTTCATTTATTTTTAAAGCAGATTGATAATTTCCTCTAATTTGTTCTAGATGGCTATGTGAAATCCTTTTTATGTTATTTTGCTTTCAAGCCAGAAGAGAAGATATTCTACTTATTTTTACAAATTTTACTCATTACTTTTGCTTGATTTAATAATAACTTTAACTATTCAATCTTCACGAAATGAAGGACAAACACACTTCTTTTGTGGATGGCTTCATAGCAATCCTTTCTGTGTCAGATGGCAGGCACTTACAAATTGAGTGCTTTCGTCATGCTAGAAATCAAACTCTAGGGCTGGCAATATGGCTCAATAAGTAGAAGCATTTGCTGCCGAACCTGCCAACCTAAATTGATCTTGGAACATACATGGTGGAAAGAGATAACAGTTTGTTCAAGGTTATTTTACCTCCACTTCTGCACTGGGGCCATCGCCTCCCTCACACAGACACAATCAGTCAACCATCCAATCAATCAATAAATGTGCAACTTAAAATCTTATTTATTTTTAAAATTAAGTGTGTACAAGAGGGGAATATGCATGCGAGTACAGGTGTCCCAGAAGCTAAAGAATTTCCCTGGAGCTGGGGTTACAGACAGTTGTGAACAACCAAATCAGGGTGTGGATGCTAGGAACTGAACTTGGGTCCTTGGCAAAGGCAAAAGATGCTCTTAACCACTGAACCACTCTTCCACTCTAACAATTTACAAAAGGAAAGACAAGAAAAAAATTTTAAGCTGGGGGTGATGGTGCTATTACAGTACAAAGGTGCTAAGGAATCTAGCAGATTCTAAGCCAGTCTGATGGCGTGGCCCCAGAAATGGACAAACAGGAACGTTAGGAAAGGCAATGGCATTTCCAAAGACACTGCCAGCTCCATCTACATGATATCAGTGAACTAAGATAGGGGTAGAGATGAGAGATGCTTCCATTTTCCTGATGACTAAGGATGTTGAACAGTTCTTTAGGTGCCTTTCTGCCATTCGATATTCCTCAGGTGAAAATTCTTTGTTTACCTCTGTACCCCATTTTTTAAGGTGGATATTTGACTCTCTGGAGTCTACTTTCTTGAGTTCTTTGTATATATTGGATATTAGCCCTCTGTTGGATGTAGGGTTGATAAAGATCTTTTCCCAATTTGTTCGTTGCTGTTTTGTCCTTTTGGCAATGTCCTTTGCCTTATAGAAACTGTGCAATTTTATGAGGTCCCATTTGTCAATTCTTGGTCTTAGAGCATAAGCTATTGGTGTTCTGTTGAGTGGAAATTTTCCCCTGAGCCCATGTCCTCAAGGCTCTTCCCCAGTTTCTTTTCTATTAGTTTCAGTGTGTCTGGTTTTATGTGGAGGTCCTTGATCCACTTGGATTTGACCTTCGTACAAGGAGGTAAGAATGGATTGATTTGCATTCTTCTGCATGCTGACCTCCAGTTGAACCAGCACCATTTGTTGAAAAGGCTATCTTTTTTCCACTGGATGGTTGTAGCTCCTCTGTCAAAGATCAAGTGACCGTAGGTGTGTGGGTCATTTCTGGGTCTTCAATTCTATTACATTGATCTACCTCCCTGTCACTGTACCAATACATGCAGTTTTTAACACAATTGCTCTGTAGTACTGCTTGAGGTAGGAGATTTCACCTCATACCAGTCAGATTGCTAAAATCAAAAACTCAGGATTAAACAGGTGCTGGTGAGAATGTGGAGAAAGAGAAACACTCCTCCACAGCTGGTGGGCTGCAAGCTGATACAACCACTCTGGAAATCAGTCTGGTGGTTCCTCAGAAAACTGTGCATGATACTACTGGAGGACCCCATTATGCCACTCCTGGGCATATACCCAGAGGATTCCCCAGCATGTAATAAGGACACATGCTCCATCCACTATGTTCATAGCAGCCCTATTTATAATAGCCAGAAGCTGGAAAGAACCGAGATGTCCCTCAATGGAGGAACGGATACAGAAAATGTGGTATATTTACACTATGGAATACTACTCAGCTATTAAAAACAATGAATTCATGAAATTCCTAGGCAAGTGGGTGGAACTGGAGAATGTCATCCTGAGTGAGGTAACCCAATCACAAAAGAATACACATGGTATGCACTCACTGATAAGTGGATATTAGCCCAGAATCTCAGAATACCCAAGACACAATTCACATATCAAATAACTCCCAAGAAGAAGGAAGGAGAGGCCCCTGGTTCTGGAAAGGCTCAGTGCAGCAGTGTAGGGAAATACCAGGACAGGGAAGCGGGAAAGGGTAGATTGGGGAACTGGGGGAGGGAAGAGTGTTTTCGGGGAGGGGGGATTCAGGAAAGGGGAAATCATTTGAAATGTAAATAAAGAATATATCCAATAAAAAAACAATGGGGAAAAAAAGGGAGAGAGATGCTTCCAGCCATGCTCCCTGTTAGCTGCCGCTGTGCAGGGCTGACTGACTGCTGTTCAGTTTCCTGTTAGCCAAGGTGTGCTCATTCTTCTGAAGCTGACTTGAAGCAAAGGGGAAATGTAGTAACCCCAAGGTGCTTATATTCTGTCCTAAGGCAATTTTGTTCTCTCCTTCTACTAGCAGAGTTGGCCAGTGAGTTTAAAATTTTTATTTTCTAATAACGAATCACAGACCCAATTCTTATTAAAATACTTTCCAGTCTTCTTATGCTTTGATTCCATGTATTCCTTTATCATTTAACACAAAACAAGACACACACACACACACAAACACACACACACACAAGCTTTCCTCTTTATTTTATGTGAGTACACTGTACACTGTAGTTGTCTTCAGACACATCAGAAGAGAGCATCAGATGGTTGTGAGCCACCACGTGGTTGCTGGGAATTGAACTTAGGACCCCTGGAAGAGCAGCCAGTGATGGCCACTGAGCCATCTCTCCAGCCCCAGCTTTCCTCTTTAAAGGGACCCAGTGTGTCCTAGAGATTTAATCTGTCCTCTGGACGAGGAAAAAGGAGGAAATATGTTATAGAGAGATATGCGGATGGAAACATTTTTCTTGTACTGGGCATTAAACCATTGCTATAGATTCATTTGGTTCTGGTTTGAATGTTCTAGAATCCTTAAAAGTAAATTGCCCTGACTGCTTAAACTGTGGCTGGCAAAGAAGCACCTTCATGAGCTTTTCTGTTCATGTCTGGCTTGGGATAGGGTTTCCTGTGATAGCCCATCCTTCCTGCCCTTGGTTAAGGAAAAACCAAAACTTAACAATGGAGAGAGCTAGACTTCATAATGGATTTGTGTTCTGTATCTCATGAAAGCAATAGGAACCAAAATCAAACTTTCTAAACACAGGCTAAGGTGAGCTGCCACTAGATTTAGAAAAAAAGTGCATATTTATCTCAGAAAGTCTCCCTTCTAGGCAGCAAATACAGCTTAAAGAAGTGTGTCAATATGACACTGCTATCGGCTGATTCTTAACTCTCTCACTTCCCAGACTTGCTCCCTGAAGGTGAACTACTGGGAAGCTGTGGAGCCTTTAAGAGGCAGGGTCCAGGGGAACACCATTAGGTATCTAGGAGCAGGCCTTTGAAGTTCCTTCCTCTTTCTGTCTTTGGCTTCCTAGCTATGAGATGGGCAGTTGAGGGGTTTTGCTCTTCCACAGACTTTTCTTATGATATGCTTCTTGGGAACAGGTTAACTAAAAAAGCAACAAGGACAACCAACCTTGCCTTGTAACATGCACACTGTAAGCCGAAAATAACTTGGTTTTCTTTCCCTTCTTCTATTTTTTAGGGTTTTGTTTTTCATTTTATGTATTCTGGCAATTTGATTAAAAATGGCCCTTATAAACTCATAGGGAACGACACTATTAGGATGGCCTTGTTGGAGAAACTATGGGTGGGCTTTGAGTTTTCAAAAGCTCCAACAACCCACTGGCTCACTAGCCCTTCCTGCTGCCTGCCAGTTTCCTCTCTAACACCATGTCTGCCATCATGCCTCCTTGTGCCCCACCATGGCAATAATGGGGTAACCTGTGAACTGTAAGTGAGCCCCAATTAAATGTTTTCCTTACAAGAGTTGCTGCAGTCATGGTGTTTCTTCACGGCAACAGAAACCCTAACTAAGACATGTATCTATTTTTCTTTTTCTTTAGAGATTATAATAATCTCCCTTCTGTTTTTTTTTTTTTTCACTCCAAACCCTCCCATATACCTCTCCACTTTCTCCTTCATGGGTTCTTTTCCACTATTTGTTATTACATGCACACACACACACACACACACACACACACACACACACACACACATTCCAAAATATAAGCTGCTAATTGTTACTTGTATGTATGTTTCCAAGGCTGATTGTTTGGCCCTAGACAACCAATTGGTATTATCTTCACGGGGGAAGGCACCTCATCTACTCCCAGCCTATACTCTCTGTCTGGAGTTAAGGACCTGTGGATTTTGCCCCCATTCAGTTTGGCATATCCACTGAGGTCATCCTTGTTCAGCTCGTGTCTGGGCAGATATGTCAATGAGATTTAGGAGTGTATCTTCCAATGTTACTAGGAGACACAATCGCAGAGTGAACTCCCTCATCCCCTGGCTCTTACAATCTCTCCACCACCGCCTCTGCAATGCTCTCTGACCCTGAGGTGAGGGAGTGTTTGGAGACGTAGCCAGTGGTGCCAGGCTTCACAACTCAGCATTTTGATGAACCCTGTCTTTCTTTGTGAGCTTATTTAGTTCCTCTCTGGTATTCATTAGTTCTCAGGTCAGATCTCCATCCTGACGCTCTTCAAAGACATGGCACTCACTACTATGGACTTCAAAATGCTGACAAAGGGCCATCTCGGTGTGCATCCTATATTTTTAATTAACCTATACAATTAAGATAGAACCCCAAAGGAAGCTTGACCTCTCCTTGCAAAATCTCTTGCAGTACTCTAGCAAGCATTAAATGTATGAAGATGCAAACTTAAAATTTCTACTTGAATACTGTATTCTGACGGCTAAATTAATTCACTCACTTTGCCCCAGGAAATTCTCATGGCGTGACACTAATGTTAAGTAGGTTTTTAACATTTTTTTTCCTATTTATTTGTACGGGCATGCAAAGGGGAAGTACACATTAAAAGTGCTTTCATTCATCATTTACTTGCTTATGAATTTATCCAAGGATTGAATTTTGTTTTCGTAACGACTCTAAGTGAAATACTGGCTCTCTAACTCTCCCTCCCAAGTTTAATGTTCCCTTTTCTATGGGGGAAATAAACTGGAAAGTTGCATAACAGAGTAAATACTGAAAAACTGCCAGATTAGTGAGTATTATAGAACCCGGAGAATTTGCTCTAAATTGTGAATACAGTTAAAAGACATTCAACGCTGAATCTGTATGTATTTAAGAAAACGACCCATTTCCCAGGTGGGTAGCTACAGACCCAAGCTCACCAAGGAGGATCTGAGTCACAAAGTACCAACAAAAACAAAGCAACAACACAAGAAAGCAAGGGGAGGACCTCATGGTAGAAGGGGATGATGGAGGTGGGAAGAGGATGGGGGGATGAATAGTGCCAACATGTATTATATGCACATATGAAACTGCCAAGCAATCATTACCAAAAACAGAAAAGAAAATCTGATGTTTACTTAGATATAGAAAACATGATAGGATGCTTAACCTTTAAATATCATCGTTAAAGAATTGCCAGTGCTGTGTTATATATTATTTTTTTCAGTGTTGGTTATGAGCAAGCAGTAAGATGTTAGACAGACCAACTTTGCTCCCACGTGTTTTCTCTCCCTGAGAACTGACTGACTGAGCAAGAGCACTCTTCCACTGTACCCCACCATAAACTCTAGGGATTAGACGAGGTCTACCTGCTTAATCCTTGGTCATCTATTACTGATGTAGACAAATGGAAATTCTTCAACTAATGGAAGTCTCTCTCTCTCTCTCTCTCTCTCTCTCTCTCTCTCACACACACACACACACACACACACACCAGAAAATCAGTGTGTGAGCTTCACCGAGTATGAGACTTCCAAGTTTCCCTATCTAGCAAAAACAAATACTGATTTACTAGATAAAGTTTACATTTTAAAACATCTGATTATAGAGGAGTCTAGGTCAAAACAACCCATTAATTCATTCTAATCAATCTTTATGGGATTCTAAACTTGGGACTGTATAGATACTCTTTTTTTTTTTAATGCTACCACACTAAAAGCTTCCACAGGCTAGCATTGGTTCTGGCAGGGGTGTATTTCTGGGAGGTCTACAAGGACCACACCCTCCTTCTCTTCCCACCTTCTTCCAATTGTCTGTCTTCCCGGGGTGTCATTCCACTCCCTCCATTTTCAAAGTTGCATCTGCATTTCCCTCCCTCCCTCTGGCTTCTTCTCACTGGCACTCTTTCTTTTAAAAGGCTCTCAGTTTTTCACTATCAGGAGAATCTGCCTATGGTGATCTACAACATGGAGACTGCTGCTAACTGTTGTTGTGGACACTATTATGTATAAGAAGAACTGGGCCAAAGTCCCAGGGGTTCGGACTGGACTTATGTAAGGGGAGGGTTTATTCTGTCTCAGATTTATAACTAAAGCCTTATTATTTGATTCAGGTCAATATTTACCCAAGCAGACTAAAGTTCTTGAATACCATTGCTATAGTTATTATTAATTGAAATAAAAATGGAAAACAGCTAAGAAATTTTAAAATTTTAATTAGATGGCCACAACTGCTTTTAATAAAGACAAGTCAGTCGTGGGCTCCTTTCCATTCCTGTCTGTAGAATTTACACACTCATCAATTGCTTTGATGCTTCATTCTAGAATTCATCGCAACTCAATATACCAAATGCTGTCTATGAACAAAAGAATTAAATTCTCGCAAGACAGTGTAACACATACTGTTTAATATATTTTTATAGATGATGACAAGTTTGTTTTAAAAATGGGAATGGATTTCAGGATAAAAGGAAGGGAATATCAAAAGTTTCTATTCAACAAATATTGTTTCCACAAGCTTTAACCAAAAAAGGATCAGACAGGTCAATTGGTATTGCCGTAGTATTTTCAAGAAATTTGTTTAAGACATGATAAAAGAAAACTTGGCAGAGATTTTATTTTTTTATTCCACTCGCCCAAGGCTACACAGCTACTGTGAGCCACGGCGGTCTTTTGATACTCGGTGTGCACTCTCAGAATTATGACCTAGTTCTTCTAATACATAATGGGGTCAATGACAACGTTTAGTGCTGGATTGCATTGTAAACCAACTGCTTCACTAACTTCCACTTCCAGGGATAATAGAAGAGTGCTTCATCATTCTTTTCTGTGAAAAAACAGAGTAAGTGAAGGACCAGCCTCCTAAGATGGTGTGCAAACTAGACAAGAGTCAGAACATGCCACATAAGAAGTAACAGAAAAGAGAAACTAGGCTGAAAAAAACCCTTATGATGAGGAGGAAGAGGGGAATGAAGTTGATGATAAAATAGTAACTCAGTGCCCCTTCCCCAAGGCCAGAAAGACCTAATAAAGGACAACTCGCTGATTTTGAAACTAATTTCTTCCCATTATTACTCATGCATAGCTTCCCCTGGTGACCAGATTGAATTCTGTTATTACAAGTACAGGGTTTGGCGGTACACATCTTTACTCCCAACACTTGGAAGGCAAAGGCTGGGTTGGGGGGAGGAGGGACATCTCCCTGAGTTCAAGGCCAACCTAGTTTCATAATACCAGGCCATCCAGGACTACATAGTGAGACCCTGTGTCAAAACAAACAAGCAAACAGACAGACCAACAACAAACCAAATTACATAGGGGAGTAGGAGAGCTCTTAAATTATTCGTTAAAACTTTATTTTTTGGTACCTGAAAGAGAACTGAAGCGGACTTACTTGATGTAATAGGGCACTTTATTATGCGAAATGGACCTCTGCCAGGGCAGCTGGACTGAAGCTGAGGAAACAAAAGGACGTTATTGGAAGCAGCAAGCCTTACACCTTAATGTAAAACAAATGAACACATTTCATAGCAAATCTTGAGGGACCCGTTCTGGCTCTAAGCTGGAATCCTGCAATTAAGAAAAGCACAGGGCCAAGCAGAACAGCTTTAAAGCTTCACACGAAGTGAGGAAAAGAACCAAAACTCAACTTCCAGAGCCGATTCTGCCAGACCCTATTGATGAAAACCCTTTCACAAAGTCAGGTTGTTGTTCACAAACATCACAACAAGGAGCTCAGCGCCATCTGCAAAGGGTGCTCGCCATACATTGTGCATTCAGATTTAAAACAACAATCCTCAAGATGGAATTTCCAGATCACTAATAGTATTCTTTACTTTGCATCATAGTCATAGGTTCAGCTATTATGAACAGATGGCACTCAAGCAAATTTAATTATAAGAGGTTTTTAGAAAGAAAACTTAACATAAAAATATGTGGCAAGGGTTTTTTACGAGCCAAGCAGATCATCTAAGAAGAAGATCAGATACTTATTTTCATCCGCAATACTTAAATAGTTTTCCATATTTGTAGTATATTTGAGATGTGTGCCATGATTAAGATTCTTTGCCTTTTAATGGAAGTGCTTTCCTTTTTGAAATTCTGTTTACTGATTACTTGTAAAGAGCCATTACATTACTGGTTTAGTAAATCAATTATTTAAAATTTTATTTAGCCAGGCGGTGGTAGCGCACGCCTTTAATCCCAGCACTTGGAAGGCAGAGGCAGGCAGATTTTTGAGTTCGAGGCCAGCCTGGTCTACAGAATGAGTTCCAGGACACCCAGGGCTATACAGAGAAATCCTGTCTCAAATAAAAAAAAAAAAAACAACAACAACAACAAAAACAACAACAACAACAAAAACAAATCCAAAAAACAAAAAAAAACAACAACAACAACAAAAAAACCCTAAAAATGTATTTAAGTAGAGTAGCCCACATGAATTTAGAACCAGAGGAAGTTTGCTCAGCAAGGTACCAGGTAAATTAAAATGAAAATTTACAACTATCTCTAGACCTTCTCATAGACATATGTCACTATTCTTTTCATAATTTCTTGGCACATTGATATCTTTCAAATATGTAACATTCTAAACTTTGCCAAGCATTCCAAACTCATATTTTATTTTGAAAATACAGCAAGATCCACATACCAGCGTCCATTTTAACAGAGAAGAGGCTAAATACCCAGAGTTAAAAATAACTGCCCGAGGGCTGGAGAGATGGCACACTGGTTAAGAGCACTGGCTGCTCTTCCAGAGGTCCTTAGTTCAATTCTCAGCAAACAGATGATGGTTCACAACCATCTGTAATGAGAATCAATGCTCTCTTCTGGAGTGTCTGAAGAGAGCAACAGTGTACTCATATACATAAAATAAATAAATAAATCTTAGAAAGAAAGAGACAGAGGGAGAGAGAGAAAGGAAGGAAGGAAGGAAGGAAGGAAGGAAGGAAGGAAGGAAGGAAGGAAGGAAGGAAGGAAGGAAGGAAGGAAGGAAGGAAGGTTCTACAATATATGAGGTAGAAGAAGGAGGAGGAGGAAGAGGAAGAGGAGGAGGAGGAGGAGGTGGAGGAGGAGGAGGTGGAGGAGGAGGAGGAGGAGGAGGAAGAAGAAGAAGAAGAAGAAGAAGAAGAAGAAGAAGAAGAAGAAGAAGAAGAAGAAGAAGAAGAAGAAGAAGAAGAAGTAGTTGCCCAAAGTCCTTCCCAAAATGGTACAGTTCACATACCACCACACCTTTCCAAATACTAGTTCAGCAAATTTCCTCCTTAACTATTATTCTGGTCTCGATAGATGGCAAGCACTCATCTTTCTAACCATGCCCACAAATGTTCACAAACAGACAAGGAAATGAAGAATCAGGTATGCTAAATTTCTCATGAGAGCCAGCCTCATTTAATGTTGGCACCAGGCTAATAGGTCAGGTTTTATTATGTGTCTCATGGAACATGCTTCTTTAATAAGCATGGATAAAGTCCAAGGAACACAATCAAGCCAAAGACCGTACGCAGCAAGGGATAAGGATTATTAAATGTACTAATTGCAAGTTTGCTCACACTCCTTCGGTTATTTAGTAATTATGTTGATTTGAACAACCAAGCTTCATGGACTGTCGTTTGAACACGGAAAGACTGCATGCTTGGGCACCATGCAATGTATGGCAATTCTGCAATGCTTCACGACTGAAGAAACATGAACTAGACTTCCATGGGAGAGGTTGCCAGGTGAAAAGTTAGGGCTCCATCAATATTAGCAGATAAACTGATCATCTTCAATTATTTACAAATGCTTCTTTAATTTGGCCTTAGTTATTCTATAGGGTTTAGAAATCTATAATACTTACTATCTAATGAGTGTAATAAGAGGCTATTTAATTTCAACAATAATGTACCCACCACAAAGGACTATACATCCCTCAGAGACATACCCATAGGCTCAGCTTAGGAACTGAGGATGGGTAAGTCTTAGAGATAGGGAACATAAAAATGACAAATTTGACTTCACAGAATGCAGAATGTAAAAGTAAATAAAGCCTGACCCTTGATCCTTTGATTCAGATTTCCAGTTTTGTAACAGTGAGAGACAGAGAGAGAGAGAGAGAGAGAGAGAGAGAGAGAGAGAGAGAGAGAGAGAGAGAGAGAATTAAGATAAAACATCAATGGAATTAACAATGAGGAGACATGGAGTTTGACTTCATTTTTCTCTCTGGTTTCAGAGAAAATAAGAGTTTCCATAATTGAGAAGTATTCTTGGCCTCGAGCTTAAAATTTACTTAACTTTAATTAAATTACACAACTTGTTTTTTTCCATATACTTCCCATAGGAAATTAAAGGAAAGGCATTAATATGTGCCGAAAGCATCTTTGCCAAGGTGTGACTTGGGTGCTTTGTCTAACAGGATAGAATTGAATTTCAATCTTGAGGCAACCTGAGGAAATAGGTTTGCAGCGAGCAAGAAATTAAGTTTCAAAAATCCTCCGGTCTAGTAAAAGACGAGAGAGTTAACATTTAAATTCAATTTGGGAATTTCAAAATTTGGTATTAAATATCATTGGAAGTGAATGGTAAATAAAACAGAGCTCAAAATTATTTACCCAAGTCTTCATGAAGTGCACATAAAATTAAAAATTCCAGTTGGAGGATGTTCCACTAAACCTACTTTTGTGCAGCAATTAATATACAACATTTTCCCATGAGATGAATACCTTGAGCCTAGTAAACCAACATTTTATCATTTAAGTATTTATATAGTGATTCAAACTGCGTGTGAGGCTTTAAAAACAACTAAGTATATATATATAGAGAGAGAGAATTGAGATAAACTAATTAAAAAACCTTCCAGCAAAGATTTTTGTTTTAAAACATTCATGACAAACTTTTGCATGTCAAATACCACATATGTTATCATAACCAATGCTTAAATGAGAAAACATATGTAGAGACAAATTTACTTTTGTTTTCCTTTGAAGATTTACCAATTTGCATACTGCATTACATACATAATATTTCATGAATATCTTCTCTTAATTTAAAGTAGAGTTAGAGCAAAGATAAAGCTTCTCGGGCAGAACTGAACAAATTTGCTAATTCATCCAAATTAAACAAGAACACTCAAATGTATCACTACTTACTGGACAGAAAGTGTTGAGAAGACGGCCCGAAGTCTCTGTGGGCTTCCTGGAGCTGTTTAAGGTGCTCGTCCACAGAAACCTGCACATGTACAAGCCAGATGAAGCGACTGACCTCAAGACAATGGTTTTCATAACATTCTAATTGCTTTACCAAGTCATGCTATTGCTCAATCAATTCCTTACTGCTTGGGCAGAAAGCTTCTCTTCTTAATGCAGTAGCAGGAAAATCAACTTCTGACATTAAATAATGGCAAAGAAAGCCAGAAGATTATTCTAAACTATCTATAGGAACTTTAAATCTGTTCAGTAACTGCATTCATTTAATATTATCACGGTTATCATTTTAGAGATGAAGAAAGAGAGACACAAGAAAGGACCAAGAGGACACAACTAGTCAGAGCAACATGAATGTCCACGCCTTGGCCATCGGAAGCCATATCTGTGTCTGAAAACTGTTCTCCCCCACTTCACCACAGGAAGCAAGCGTCTAAGATGCAGCTTCAGATGCAGCCATGGGAGGAGCCCTTACTCATCTCTCTTTTATAAAAAAGAGCATAAAAGTGCCACAGAGACTGTGTGGGAAATGGAGCTTAGAGAACTCTAAAGATAAAGTCATAAACAGATAGATAGATGGGGAGACAGGCAGTTAGACAGATGATTATAGTTTGTTACAGAGATTGACAGGTATATTGATAGGCAGGTACAAAGGTAGACAGACTGACTGACAGACAGACAGATAGACGGGAGATAGATGAATGAATATGTGAAATGACAGATGAGAGAAAACAGGAAGATGGGTGTGAAACATCTTCTGATTTCCCTACAAGTTTGCATCTGATGGTCTTTACTGAAAGAAAGAGAGGCCTCCGAGTACCTGGGCATCCCATCTCGTGGCTGCAAAGTGTAACCAGTGTATCCCAGCCATGACTCCCTTCTATGGCTGTTAATGCGAATTCTATGGTTACTGTGCCATGTGACAAAAACAGTTATGAAACCAAATGTAAATGAACAACAATTGCATGCGTACAGCCTTGTGACATTTCCATTTCCCGGGCCCTGTTATTTGTCTCTGCAGCGCTGGTGAGCTGTTCCATTTGGGTGGACAATTTCATTTTCAGCTCTCTGTAAATAAAACTTGTATCTGTCTAGCTCACTGGGCAGCTCAGTTTTCTCCTGGTCAGCTATGGTAAATTGTATCAGAGTCCACTTCCTTCATTATGACAAATGCTCAGATGCCATATTTTATGAGTAAGTAAGCGGCTATTCCTGAAATTTAACAACACTGCTAACAGGGATCGGTCTTTGCTTATCCAGGACTGATATTTGAACTCTAGCAGCTACCAGCATCAAAGATAAATAGGGAAGAATGCATGTTCCCATCAAATCTAACACCACCTCTGATGTCTCTAGAGATGGGGATAACAGAAGCAAAGCAAAAGGAAATCAAGAAAGACCAGAAGAGCAACCTTCAAATGGACGGTAATGATGCAGAGGGATGGGGCAGAAGCAAAAAGAATTAGGTTCAGACATCTCTGTGAGCACTTTCGAATTTAATATGCTTGGCCTGACTGATCCCAGATTACTGACATTCTTCACAAGAATAGGAAAGACTGTCACACATGGAATATTCACATCTCGTACTTTCGATTTCATTAAGAAAACACGTACCATTAAATTAAAAGAAAAAAAACATTAACATTCAGTTATCCTAATGGAGAGGGGTGCGAGAGGGCGGGATACAGGTGTCCCAGAGCATTTTTTAGAGGTTGGTCCTTTCCTTCTACCATGTGGATTGCTGGGAACAAATTCTGGCGTTTGCAAATGCATTTACCTACAGAGTCCAACCTCAGTCTCCTCCTTGGGCATTTTAATGGTGGCTAATACAAGAAACATATTATAACCTAAAATGTAGCGCTCTTTTCAAATAAAATGATTGAACTTGCACATTTGTACTACTGAGTGTCATGTGGTAGAGGAATTAGTCGGAATTATTTACTGCTACTCTTCTAGTTACAGTCTCCCTGCTAATTTTCAGCAAAAAGGCACAGCCGATTTGACTCCTAGCAGGTGGAGGCCGAATGCATCACAGATCCTTTGTACCATGAACTCCTGCCTGGCATGGACAGTAGTCAGCCAAAGCTTATACCTGGGAACACACATGAGTCCTGGCTCAGTTAAATCTGGAGTCTACAAGTAAGGCAGAGTCATTGAAACACTGGCCTTGGGAAGGTCAGTTTTAGAAGCGAAGTACAGGTGTGCTTCCAAAAACAGAGAGCTCCTGCACATTGAACAATGTAAAGAGAAGGAAGAAAAGGTTTGTAATTGTTCAAAAGAAAAAAAACACATAATGAAAGTAAGAAAATGATTCCTTTACAAGTAACAAGAGGACCAAGGATTCTGTGGCAGACACTAGGTTACAATTGCCACAACTTACAGGATTTTGTGTAATTTTTTTTACAAGTCTTATATACAATGTAAATATAAATTATGAGCAAAAAATACATACTCATAATTAAATGATACTGTTGGCTTTAAGATATAGAAAGACAAATACCTGCCTGCTAAATTCATTATCAAATACCCTCAGTAAAGAGAGAGGCAAGATAATATGTGGTTTAAAAGTGATATGGGTTTTAAAGACCATTCAAGTGTTTCTGTTTGTGCACATCCTAAAGTGTGTTTTTCAGGTTTAAAAAAAAAATGCAAAGAATCCTTACACTAAGAAACTAAATACAAATCAATAGTTGCACAGCCTGACATTTCTATTCCTGTTCTGTATTCTTTATGCAGTGTTTTATAGCATTCTGAAGGGGCTAAGCTGATACCTGTAGAAGTTTCCATCGCATGTTAAGGTCATCCAGTTGGCGAGACATCTTTAGAGATGGATGCAGGTCAAGTGGAGACAGCTGACTGGACAGGTCATTCATTGTTTTAACTTTTAAGTTGATTGGTGCAATTTCTTCTCTAAACGCCTAGAAGAAAACAGATTAGTTTAGAATGTCACCAGAAGAGACATTCTCAAAAGCCAGAGTTGCCATCTTCTTACTGAAGACCACTGGAAGGCCATGGTGAGGCCGTCAAGTAGAGACACTACTTGACAGCAGCTGACTGAATCAGGCCTGTGATCACCTATACAGCCAGAGACTCCTTGAGCATTTAAGTATGTGGGGAATGAGAAAAACTCAAGTTACAAACTCAGTTAAGACACTGTAAACATTTCTGTCTAGTCTATAAAATGTAAACCGTGGGACTAGTGTTTGACCTACTTGTTTCTACTTTACTTCTGCCCTTTCTAGTTCTATTACAGCATGGCTACCTGGCTCCTTTATTTCACCAGACACAACAAGTTGACTTGATCTCAGCCATGCTTAGATTAAGGGTGGAGTAAAAGCAGCTTTCCTCACTACTAACCTATAGTTATTGGGTAGTGGAGAGAACAGCTTCATGTCTCCCTGAACCCACTGAGATCACAGTCTGTGCTTAGGGGAGGGGCAGGAAGAGCAGAGCATCATGGAACCGCTATAGATGAGTCCCAGACCTGAACTGCTGCCTCTGGGTGCAGAACAAACAGGTTAAAAAAAAGATAAAAGTATATGTCCTAGATGAGCATTTGAAGCTAGACTTTAGAGCCAATGAGAGCAAAGAGCGTAATGATACATTGATGGCTCCGTTCTCCACAGAATCCCACCTGTCTAAAGAATTGGTTCGCTCTCTCTGGCATGTCTTTGCCTAGGTTCCCTAGATCCTGAGATGCCTCAGCTAGGAGATTTCCCTTGGCCACCTTACCTGGAGGACCTTTCCCAGAATTCCTGGGACTTTCTGTTCAGTGTCACTAGCCCGACTCTGACTTTCAGCCAACATAACAAAACATGCAAACCACGGGTCACATGCAATGACTTAGCTATTCTGACAGTTCAGAACAATTCTAACCCCACTGCTGGACATCTCAGATTTCAGTTCTTACCCCTTAGTGTTCACATTCTTCCTGTCTCATGGAAGAATCTGGTTGAGAAGAGACACTTCCCTATATTTAGAACTACACACACACACACACACACACACACACACACACACACACACACCACACACACAATAGTACTCACCTGCTATTTTTCTGATATTACAGTAAAGAACAGAATATACCTCTTTTATTCCTCGGTCTTATATTAGATTTTAGGATAGATAAACAGCTTTCTAAGAGGACAGGGATAAAATTTTGCCTCCTCTAAAACCTATCCTGAATTATAAGGATTGCTAAAACCAACAATCCGGAATCAGATACTTTCAATGGTAAATCAGGGAATATATTGCAGTATTTTCAAACTCTTGACAATGCCTAAAGGCATTTGGTTAAGTCCAAAAGAGAGAGGAAGAACAAACCAGAGCAGAAGAGACGGAGAGCCAGAAACCAACAGGTGAAACACAGGCATCAGAGACGTCAGTACAGGAATGCCATTTGAATCTGTAGACATGGAAGTCACCAGGCGTTTAATACAATCTATTTCCAGCCTCAGTAGATGCCAGTGTATCAAAAGAAGTCAGAAGAAAGGAAACCCCAGAAGGAAACCCCAGAAGCCCTGCTACGATATGGAAAGAGAAAGAATTTCGATTTGCAGTTGGTTTTATCTATCCCCACCGATATTGTACATCTGAAGATGGGCCAATGTGCACACGCAGATTGTAATGCAATTGTGCAATGTGCACAATGTGTAAATCTAGTTATCGGGCATGTAGTGACATAGTAACAGGCCTGACAGGTGCAAAGGATTAACAAACAGTACAGCTGTGGGAGACAGAGGCAAGTGTGGGATAGGGGAGGATCCAGAGCTTGTCAACGTGGACGCTGAAACAAGTCAGATTCGCCCAGACACACTTGAACTAACGTGCTAGGCCTCTAGAGCTTTTAACTGTGATTATTTTTTTAGCTTGATATATTAATACTCTCTTTCATAGATAAATTCAAAGACCCTAAAACTGGATCCATATTTTAAAATCAATATCCTTTAGTTTTAGGTAGTAAAAGTTAACATGCTATTTGATAGGTTTCTAATCTTAAATAATAAGCAGTTTTATATCAACAGATGGTAAAGGTGTTTTAGAATTTTATCATAACTTCATGCATAATTTCAAGACAGGATTTTTTTATTTTAAGGAACAATAAAGAAGTTTATATTTCTACTGTATTAAAAAATCCTATTTTGTTTTGTTTTGTTTCTGTTATAAGTCATAGGTGAAAACATTTAACAGACCTTTGACAGGAAAGTCTTTTTGACTCTGTTTACACTTTTTATGGCAAGGTGTTTTTATGGCAATGAGGAAACTTTCTATCAAGGAAGTTTATCTTTTGCCTTTTAAGAGTTTCCAAATTAAGGGGCTTGAAATAAACGGAGTTATAAATGGCTTTCAGAACTGCCATGTGTTCTTGTATAAAGAACTAATTTATCATGTTTTGACTGTACTTTTCCTATAAGAGAATACGAGTCTACGTAGCCCTCACCGCTATAAAAACAGAAACATCTGCTACTATCAAAGGTGCTTGTTAGACTGTTGGCAGGTGTGTGTCTCAAACCCGTCTGGTACCACACGGTGCATGTGCAGAAAACAGCATTATTAAAGATAACTTTAGCAACTCAAATTATTTAGCTATTCCTAAGGATTTTATTTTCCTGCTATGCTTTGACAAATTTACTAATGTTCTGAAATTTCTAGTATTTAGTTTTTACCTCTCTATGGGGCTTCAGCAAGAGGGGGGATATCCTTTCAGGAACATGTGAACACACAATGAATTTATTTTTATTTGGTTTAGTGAGACTTGAATTTTTAAGTTTTATCTCTTAAGATATAAAAGTAATTTAATCCAATTTATTCTTTCCCATTAGACTATTTGTGTTTTGTGTTTTTGCATTTGTTTTTAAGCTTCCCACTTAAGTAGATTTGAACAAAAGAATATGGCTGGAGAGACAAGCCATTTCTTTAAGTAAGTCTGCCAATTCTCAAAAACTGTTGGGTCTTTTCTCCAGATACAAATTTTCACTTTCATAATTATCCCCAATTATCATGTGATACTTTCAAATTCAAAAAGGTAAATTCCCACTCAAATCCAGAGGTATTTTGTTTTTGCTTTTGCTTTTGTTTTTTGCTTGATACTAATTGTATTTTGTAAATCACTAAAAGACTTCTTAGGGTTTATAACTAGTTAAGCCAGAGTTGGTGTCCAAGGCCTGTAATACCAGCTCCATGGAAGGGTGAGGCAGGAAGCCAGCAAGATTAAGGCCTATTCGGGCTATGGAGTGAGTTCAAGACTGGCCCAGACACCCTAGCAAGATCTTGTCTCAAAATAAAAAGTAAAAAGAAGGCTTTGCACACAGTTGAATGGCGCTGCATTTACCCAGAATGCACAAGGCCCCGAATACAACAATCCACACTACCTAAGATAAAAAAACAGGAAAAATATACAAAATGTCCAATCTTTGAAAAAGATGCACAGATAAACTAATGATTATGTTTTTCTTAGACTATTTTAAATTCCCACATATCCAGAGAAATGTTCTTTGGAATTCTACAGGTTCTGGAAGAGGTCTACTTAATTTATGGAGTAGGCAGACACACATCTATCATCAGAAATGGAGAATGCCATATTCTTTGTTAAGGCTTGTTTTAAATTTAAAAGTTTTAAGTTTAAAAGTGTTTGAATTTTAGAATTTGGAGTGGGAATTTACCTTTTTGAATTTGAAAGTATCACATGATAATTGGGGATAATTATGAAAATGAAGATTTGTATCTGGAGAAAAGACGCAACAGTTTTTGAGAATCGGCACTCTTACTTAATTTAACATTAGATTGAAAGAGGTCTCTGTAGTGAAGGAGAAGGACAATTTTAAAAAAAGAAAAAAAAAAAGATCACAGAGACTCTAAACCTAGCTAGCTGTGTGGGCTTGCGCAAGGGCAGTTTTGTCTCCAGGAAATAATCCTTACCTTGTTGCCGGTGTGCGGAATTAAAAGAGAAAACCACACGAACTGACTAAGAACAGTTCTTGGCACAAAAGAAGAAGCCTTAGGAGATGCTAGCTCTTGCTGCTCCTTTGTTATACACACAGATGTTCACTCAGGTAACTGGCCTGAGTATTAAGTTAATTTCCCAGAGCTTGTCTTTCCACCCAGCCACACTCATATAAAGGGAGACTGTTACCCAGAGTCTATGAAGACAAGATGTGTGTACCTTTTGCAATAAAAACTCCATGCATGATGGACAGCATTGCACTCATCTCTTCTGATTGTCCCAGTGCTCAACCTCTGGCGTGATTCATGACTGCACAAACACTGCTTTCTCTGAAGTTGTAATATGTGCCTTTTGCTGCCTAATGTTGTTACCCCCCAACACACACACACACACACACACACACACACACACACACACACACACACACCCTGAATATATAGAATGAATAAGCAAAGCTGATTTATACCATAGAACTCATATCCTTAACCTTGGGCAATTCCTGATTACAAATGGAATTTATAACTAAATTTATTTTTCATTTACTCAGACAATAAGATAGAAATTATAGATGAGAATTCCCACTAAAGCAGTTTTTTTTTTTATTAAACCTCTAAATCCAGCCACCAGTTTCTAGGAGACAGAACCTGTAGGCTTTACCACATGGGTACAGTTCTATTAAATCTAGGCTGCGGGAAATCATTACAAAATAAACAATTGTATTTTAAGGAAACAAATGAATAGGAAACAAAAGAAAATGAAATGTGGGGGGGACGTTTGGGGGAGGTTTTGTCTTGTTTTAAATGGTTAAGCCTAATCTACGCTATTTAGGGATACTCAAATGCGATTTTTAAAATGTTTAAACAAATTAAGATTATCATAAAGCCACCTTGGTGGGTTTTTTTTTTTGAGGGGGTTACATATGGAAAACACCTGCTCTAATTCCTGCCTTGGGTGGGGAGCTGAAGTGGTGTCAGCTTATAAGAATCCCTTATATGTGGGTCTCTTTATATTCTATGCAACAATAACACATTCCTTAAATATTCTTTGTCAAAGGCAATGGTGCTGACCAGGGTTTTCTCTATGTGGTCCTGCAGCGAGTCGATGAGCAGGTCCCCCACGGGCTTCCAGCCATTCCGCACCGCCTCTGCCTCCTTCATGTCTGCACCCAGGTCGTCCATAGCTCCCTGCAGGTCCCGGAGTTTCTCTAACGCCTTCCCTACTTGCTTTTGCCAGTTGCTAGTCACAGCGTTTAGGTTCTCCCACTTCTCTCTGACTTCAGACGACTGTTTGCGCATGGCTTTGGCGATCTTCTGGGCTCTCTCCTCAGGAGTCAGCTCTGTGATTAAAAAGGAGAAGGTATAACTTGGGTGTCTACTCAGTTATCTGTTTATTCTTCATGTCTCACTGTTAAAAGGGATACTAGTGTATATATACAAAGGCTGAGCTACGATGGTCAGAGGGAATAATTTTCTCTATGTGCGTTTACCAGTCAGGCATAGTTACATCTAAATGGATACTCAAAAGGAAAAGAAAATGGTTGCTCAGATTAGTAAATGGTTTAATGTCCATGGTGACTTCTGAATTTTAATACTGTAACACTCATAAGCCTTGAAATGTAGCAAGATAACTCAAGAAAGAAAACATTTTTCCTTTGCCATAAAGTTACTTATGTGAAAATCCAAAGACAGCTTTTCATTTCATTGTTCTCAAGAGAAATTAGAAGCATAATCAGCAGAGAATAACTGTTAAGTTATATTTTTTTAAAAAAATTAACTTACCATGTTTCTTTAAAGAACAAATTCAAGACATATGACATCTTAGAGACTTCATCATCCGTAAACTGACTAGCTTGTCGGTGTTTAACAGAGGATATTTCCTGTTCAGAAACTGAATGTTTATCCACACTTCACCAGGAAGACGGCAAGATTACAAGGACCATCCTTGACATATAACAGAGCCAGGAGTCTGAGTTTAAGAAGTAAACTGAGGCTTTCCAATGGAGAGGACACACCCAATGTAAGGCTAGTAAGAAGAGCCGATAGTCCAGCAGTGAGGAAAAGATGCACAGAGACAACAAAGTCAGGTCGCTCCTAAGCCCAAGCTCAGAAACAGTGAGCCCAGCAAGGCAAGGGGGGGAAGGATGGACACAGAGAGTGAATCCCAAAGCAGGATGACCCACGTATGGGAATGACTGGGACTCTCACCCCCACACTTCAGGATCCCCTCTTTAATCTAGCTGGTATAAGTATACCTTCTTAACTGTCCCCAGAAACAGAGAGGCAGACAAAACCACACAGCTATGGTAAAGGTACATGTGTCTAAGGCAGGCATGTATACAGATGCTCCTGGATTTGAGGTAGTGTTGTGGGTAAGCCCATCCTAAGCTGAAGCAGGATCTCAGACATCTAAAGCACATTTATTGTATCTGACCTACCAAATACCACAGCTCAGCCTATTCTGAATATGGATAGAGGCCCGATATGAGCCTGTGGATAGACAGGCTCACTGAAAACAAAGCTTCCTTCGTAATAAAATTCTAAAGGTCTCACAATGTACAGAATACTGCACCAAATGCTTGAAACAGAATGTCCGTGGAGCTGAAGTCTCCCATGACTGAAGGCCCCCAAATGTCTTCAGATGACTCATCCTAAGTCTTTATCTGCAATGATATCCCATCTTTAAGTGTGAACTATATTAGTTATTTCTACTTCACCTTAAAATGCTTTTTTAGGGAAAATAAAGTTTATCCAGCTTACTCACAAAACAGCCTTTATCCTAAAAGGAACGGAAGCCAGCATTCCTAACCCTTAACGTCCACCCTCATAACAAGTCTGCCCATCTGCGCTCATCTAAGGGTAATTCAAAAGACAATTAAAGGAAGACAGACTATGTACATTAGTTCAATTTTCCAGAAAAATTTAAACACTGACACTCAGACTATATAACCAAACAGCCTACGAAGAGTCCAGAAACCATGAACCGGTGCTGTTAAGGGACTGCTGGGTAGGAGAATCGAGGGTGTGAAGGGAAAGAACCAAGATGGTGGATACTCTGAATATACCAGACTGAACCTCACCAGTGCACACACACACACATCTCCAACACCATACCAGCACACCACACACACACACACACACACACACACACACATCTCCAACACCATACCTGCACACACACACACACACACATTTCCAACACCATACCTGCACACCACACACACACACACACACACACACACACATACCCATCATATGCACACACACATACATACACACACACACTAATAATAAGAGAAAGCCAATTTAGGATCCTAAGCCAGGAAGACTAGAGAGAAGGGCCGATGAGTGTAACCAACACGTCAGGGCAGCCAAACTCCAGAGAGGAGGGAAACGGAGTGTGATTAAAAGGCAAGCTCCTTTAAATCCTTATGCCTTCGAGACATCTGTAAAAGGCTAAATATAACACCTATATTTTATATTTTACACAAATGTAAAATGTTATGTGTGAGATGAAAATTGCATTCCCAGCGGACTCAGGAGAGGTGGGGCAGCTTTTATGAGGGCTACACCTGCGCTGGTTAATAAGTTACTGGGGCTTTTCGAAGAATGTATTTTAAGCATTTGTGTTTCAATGTCTATAGGAGGGAGGAAGAGAGGGAGAGAGGAAGGGAGAGAGGGAGGGAGAGAGACAGAGAGAGAAACAGAGAGAGAGAGAGAGAGAGAGAGAGAGATTCTGTCCGTTCATATGAGAGGCAAGACAGCTTACTCACAGTGGTTTCCCTTGGATGAAGAAGAAACTGTTTCTGAATCAACCACTAAATAACACAGCCCATAGAGGGGCACACACAGCTTCCTCATCCTGGGACAAAGCATCCCATATCAGCTGTCATGTTCTCTCCCAGTGGAAGTTCTTTTGTTTGTGCAGTCCTTTTGTTGGTTTGTCATATAATCCCCACTCAAGCAGCTCGCCAGTGAGGAGCGAAGCTCGACACTAAACTCACCATCTGTTTACCACAGAGAACCTGTGCCCACTAGGCACTCGGAGTCAGAACACAAGAGCATCCCATCGCAGCAAGCCTTAGAAGCTGGTTAAAGCCAGCGAGAGAACAACAAACAAAACCAACCAAAGTTTTCCACATTTGCGAGGCGTGTAAAATGAAGCAATAGGTAAAGTATCAAGTTAGGGCAATTTGAGGGGCAGGTGGGGAGGGAAAAAAAGGAAAGAAAGAAAACTCAGGAGAGACAGAAAAAGATTTACGGGGAAAAGAATAAAGTTCTTAAAGAATGCATTCTTTAAAAACAAAACCATCTCATTTGAAAACCAATGGATAAATGTTCTTTTAAAGTATGAAGAGCTTCTGTGGTTAAATTCT
Organism: Apodemus sylvaticus; assembly: GCF_947179515.1. Classification (NCBI taxonomy): domain Eukaryota; kingdom Metazoa; phylum Chordata; class Mammalia; order Rodentia; family Muridae; genus Apodemus; species Apodemus sylvaticus. Next base: position 26,798,153 of record NC_067494.1, on the reverse strand, counting down.
GAAGCTCTGGTTGGAGATGCGTCTTAGCCAGACCTTCTATAGCATGGTATTGTGTGGGAGGCCCCGCCGAGAGCTGATTCCAACCCATCCTTTCTAGAAGCTGCTATCAGAGACCCACACTAAAGCACGGCGGCCGATTTGGCCCTTCAAGCTGGAGACTCCTGGCGAGATGCCCACACTGCCCCAGTGGTCCCAGGATCTGTCAGTGGAGCGTGCCTGGCTTAAGGGAACACAAGCAGTCATGCTCTGGTTCTGACGCTGAAGACACGCTTCCCTTCCACTGCGCTGATGTGTCAATCCATGTACGACACAGCCCCTCACTACAGCAGGCCTGGGAGCGCAGTGATAACACAGCATTCTAATTTGCATTTGAAGACAGGAACAGGTGCAGATGCCAGTGAAGGGAAATAGAAGGGCAACACCAAATACATTTATTCGCCAGCAACTGTGAGGCCAGAAGAGCTCTTTCAGCCACTGGCCTTCCCTCCCGCCCAATGTCTGCGTGCACCTGGGTGGACATTTTCACTCCTTCCTCTCCAACCTCCTCAGTTCAGGCCTGGGGATCAAACGGCCCAAACTTTGAAGGTAGAATTATATTTAAATCGCATTATTTACATGCTTGGATTCATTTGATTGTATATTCTATGTCCAACCATACGTTATGGATACTTCATCTGTTTTCTATTTTTATTCTAATATTTTTGAATAGTATGGTCTATAATGTGTTACAGTTTTTTTTTTTTTTGGAAGACCAAAACGGGGAAAATTGAAGTTGGTGTCACATGCCCATGATCTCTGCCCTTGAAGTTTGAGGCCAGCCTGGGCTACATGGAAAAGAGGAGAGGAAAGCTCAGCCAATCGTTATATTTCTTCGAGGGTGCTCGTGGATTGTCCTGCATTTGTAACAGGCTCCTTTATACCGTGGGAACAAAGACTACAGGAGGGAGCAGACAGCAGCGAGGAGCCAGGCCCAGATCAGGCAGCAGAGCCACTCCCTTCTTGTGCATACATGTTGTTCAAGCACGGGGCACACTACACGACTGGCTCATGCTTTCTTTCCAAGAGTAAACTCCACGGACTCCTTTTCTCTTATTCTAGGAAAACACTACTCTTGGTGTTTATTTGAAGAAAGGTAGACATCCTTGTGTGCTTGTGAACATATTTGTTTTAAACATAATTCTTTTATAGAGTAGTGATAGTCATTTACTGGAATCATTCTGGTCTTCAGGATGACTAAGGTTGAGGTTAAACCTTAAGGTTGTTAAGGATGATTTCCTAACTTTATCATATTTTTTCCTTAATTTTGGTACTAGTGCAGCTTGTATTTCTTGTTACTGCTGATTCTAAATATTTATGTCATGAACATTTATTTCCTTCCCATCTAGGTTGAGAATCCAGACAGGTGACCAGTCTGTCACTGACTTGCAGTGAATACTTTAGCTTTACTTTTTAAAAGCAACAGTAAACTTCATATTTAAACATCTGCTTCATTTTCCCCCTCCTTGACAAGCGGACATAAAGCTATGTATTCAAATTATAAGCCTTCAAACGTCATTTAATCTATGGTCATTCCCAATATCTGAGTTGTACTGTGTGGGTGGTTTGTTTGTTTGTTTGTTTGTTTTGCATTTATTTGCAGTCCTTTCTACTTTATCAGTATATGAAAGGTTAATGTTAACATCCAACAACAAGTAGGATTTCACTGCTATACAATTTATTGTAAGAAAAGATGAGGAGTTCTAACAGGATATGTAGGATATATTATCCTAGATGCTGATCAATCTTATTTGTTGGAAGCTCAGTTTATAACCACAAAAAAACCCCAAATACACACACACACACACACACACACACACACACACACTCAGTTCTCAATGAAGGTACTAGTTCTTTTTTTTTGGGGGGGGGGTCTTTTTTTTTGTTTGTTTTGTTTTGTTTTGTTTTCGAGACAGGGTTTCTCTGTGTAGCCCTCGCTGTCCTGGAACTCACTCTGTAGACTAGACTGGCCTAGAACTCAGAAATCCACCTCCCTCTGCCTCCCAAGTGCTGGGATTAAAGGTGTGCACCACTACCACCAGGGCAAAGGTTCTAGTTCTAAGTCTAGGAGATCTGGATTCCTCAAGTGATTGTCCCCATAATCCCTGCTGAGTAGACCACTAGAGTTCAACAGAAAGAAAGAATGATTCCCTCACTCTCTTTTGATGTTTCTGAGTCACAAGGGACAGGGGTTACATTAAGGGGACATGGGACATAAAAGAAGATTCACTCTGGGATCTGATTGGCCTTTCCTGCTTGCATAGTTGAGACTCAAGAAATTTAAAAACAACTGATAAAACCAAAGTTGTCTATAGAGATAATGTAGGCTCTACAAAAGATACCTCAAAGGAATATGTTTAATAAGGATAAATAAGCAAATGAACTATGGTTACGCTGGAGAGGGCAGGGATGTTTCTAATATTTGATCTCAATGTATCAATGCTTGTGTCTCATGTCCAAACATATGAGTGTACATCCTAAATCCACTTTGCAATTTCCTTTACCAAAGGAAATCCTGTAAGGTAAGAGAAACAAGTGCACTAGCTATTATTTTACTTAACTTGTAAACTTCACTTTTAAGTTTGTTTTAAATCCTGTTACAAATTACATTCATTGAAAGATGTGCAAGTGTGTGTGTGTGTGTGTGTAAAAGATAGTTCAATATGACTCCAGCTCACACTCATGTCTTACCTGTATACTGTCTCTTCCTACTTTGTCTCTCTAAATACTTCTGTTTTATCTGAGTGGAGTAACCGGAAGCTTGCGTTCCTCGCGATTCTGGCAGTAATCTTTCAGTATCTTTCTTCCTCTCTCTCTCTACAGCCCCTCCCCTCTCTTCCTAATCAAAAGGTGTTTCTGATTAAAATAACAGGGGATATATTATTTCCACTCCCGAGTATCCTGATTAAATAATTAGGATCCACTTAATCTCTTTAATATGGTCCATCCGTGGCTAAGAGGACCCTGTCCACTTCTAGTCTGGGAGGTGGCGGGTGGCATAGTGCATCACGGACCAGATCGCAGGAGTATCAAGGGCCCTCAGCTGATTAAGACTTCTAATTACGTCATCTAGTAAATGACAAGGTTGACAAGTCAGTAGAGGCTGCTCAGAGCTGCTTGCTTAGCAGACTCGAAAACTGCATCTTTGAGTGAGGATAGGCTAAAGGTGGTCCGGTGAATCTGAGAGCTGGGGGTGGGGTGGGGATGAGAGGGAAAAAAATGTTTAAAAAAAAGTGTCGAAGAAAAGAGAGGTAGGAAATAGCTTCCAAAACTTCAAAGGCAACTTACTGAGGAGAATGAAGTGAGGATGGAGGGGCAAAGAGGCAGGAGGACCGCCCTGAGGGCTGGGGGATCTTAGTGAGGGCAATTCTGATTAGAACCCAGGTATTCCTCAACAGAAGAGTAGATGCAAAAACTGTGGTGTATCTACACAATGGAGTACTATTCAGCCATTAGAAACAATGAATTCATGAAATTCTTAGGCAAATGGAGAGAGCTGGAGAACATCATACTAAGTGAGGTAACCCAGACTCAAAAGGTGAATCATGGTATGCACTCACTAATAAGTGGATATTAACCTAGAAAACTGGAATACCCAAAACATAATCCACACATCAAATGAGGTACAAGAAGAAAGGAGGAGTGGCCCCTTGTTCTGGAAAGACTCAGTGAAGCAGTATTCGGCAAAACCAGAACGGGGAAGTGGGAAGGGGTGGGTGGGAACACAGGGGGAGGGAAGGGGGCTGATGGGACTTTCAGGGAGTGGGGGTCTAGAAAGGGGGAAATCATTTGAAATGTAAATAAAAATATATTGAATAAAAAAAAAAAAGAAAATCACTGGGTTTTGGTTGGGGGTGGGCGCGGCACAGATGACAACGACAACGAAGACAAAAACCAGGAGGGGGTAGTGAGCAGGATGTAAAGGGAAGAAGTAAAAAATAATAATAAATTAAATAAATAAAAAAGGGAGAGAGAGAGAGAGAGAGAGAGAGAGAGAGAGAGAGAGAGAGAGAGAGAGAGAGGAGAGAGAGAACCACTGGCCCTTCATTGAGATTTCATTCTTCCTGAAACATAAACAAGGCATTGCTCATGCTCTCAGGTGAGTGAAGCCAGTGTGCTGAGCTCAGGCTAGGCAGGGGGAACTACTAATGAGAGCAGCAGGCATGGGGCAGGAGCAGGAAGGGCCGGGAGAACCAGAACACAGAAGGGGAGGCTCCTGCTGGCCACCAGAGAGCCACCTCTCGACTCTGCGGACTCTGTGCAGCAGTGATTCCCTCCCTGAATGTCCTCCTGCTGACCAGAGTTTTATGATTTATTCATTGTCACACCGGACAGCAACAAGCAGGTCACTGGGGACAGGAGACAGTACTGAATGGGGTAAAGAGACACGGAGAACATTTGATGTCAGCAGGACAAGGAATTCACAATGCTCTCTCAGATGTATTCCCAGGACCTCTAACACCCACAGGCATGCAGTGGGCACTTGGTACATATTGTGAAAGGCATGAATAGTTCTCCTGGTATATCTGTGACTCAACAACCAAAACAAAGGAAAATCTCCTAGTCTATTCTCATTCCCCTTTTCCCTTCTTTAAAAAGTCAAGCAGTGATTCAGGCTGGGGGGAGGGGGGACGGTTCAGTCATAATACCTGCAACAAAAGCACGAGGATCTGAGTTTGATCCCAGCATCACTGACTAGAGAGTCAAACTGAATGGTTAGCTCTGGGGTCAGAGGACAGAACAAGAACTGAGGTGAAGAAACCGTAGAGAAGGACACCTAGTACTGCCCTCTCCTCTCTACAGTCATCAGCTTACTTAGTCTCATGCCCACTGTCCTGGCTGGGTTTATATGTCAATGTGACACAGGCTGAGTTATCACAGAGAAAGGAGCCTCCCTTGAGGAAATGCCTCCATGAGATCCAGCTGTAAGGCATTTCCTCAATTAGTGATCAAGGTGGAAGGGCCCCTTGTGGGTGGTGCCATCCCTGGGCTGGTGGTCCTGGGTTCTATAAGAAAGCAGGCTGAGCAAGCCAGGGGAAGAAAGCCAGTAAGAAACATCCCTCCATGGCCTCTGCATCGGCTCCTGCCTCCAGGTTCCTGTCCTGACTTCCTTCAGTAATGTACAGCAATGTGGAAGTGTAAGCTGAATAAACCCTTTCCTCCCAACTTGCTTCATGGTCATGTTTTGTGCTAGAACAGAAACCCTGACTAAGACATCTACCAACAACCCCCCCTCCCCACACACACACACATACATACATGTGCGGGCGGGCACATGTGTGCACACACACAGACAATACACACACATACACAATAAACACACAAACAACACACATGCATGCTTACACACACACACACACACACACACACACACACACACCAAAGAATCAGAGGATCAGAGGACAGGAACCATAGATTTAAAATCTCTTTCTTGACAGATTAGCATCCATTTCTCCCCACACCTTGAGCTGTTTCCCTGCTACACACAGAAGCTTTCTACCTGAGCTTAGCCATTCTTACTGAACTATGCTCCGTGTTTGTGTTCTGCTAAAACAACCGAGATGAGTTTAACTGAAGAGGGACATCTCTGCCTTTGCTGGCCTTCTGTCTTCAAATCCATGGCAACACCTCAGAAGTCCCTAGCTCCCAACCCAGAAAACAACAAAGACAGAAACACCATACTCTGCCCAAGAGCTGTAGTACTTTCCTGCCTTTTATGCTAAAACCAGAAAGTGCCATCCCGGATGTAGATCCCCATAAAATATATCCCTGTAAAGTGTCCCTGTATCTTTTTATGAAGCCAATGTGTTTTATTTATTGATGGTCACAACACTGGCTGGGGAAAGTCGCAGCTGGCAAGCAGTTTATTAAAACCATGCTTGCCCATAACACTAACTTCTGTTCTCAATAGAGAGAGCGCTGACTTATTTACTTACACAATATTTTCTTGCAGTGATATTCATAGCCACTAAAGGAAGTTTTGCCCTTTAAAAAAATGTCTGCCCAATCCCGAGGCTTCTTCGGTTCAAGGCTGGATCATTATATCTATACAGTATCTATACAGATACTACGGATCTTTAATTTTGGGAGGGTCTGGGTATTGCTGCTCTGTAGTTAAGAGCACTGAGAAAGAAAGGAACATTTTTCTATGCCCATTCATGGGTTACAACTTTACCCATCTAATTTGGACTTGGGAAGCTAATTAAATTATTGCTGTGTTCCACAGGCCTGAAAGCAATTACTTATACTTCAACTTCTTATGTGAAAATCAAAAAGACAAATTCTAATGTTGCCTAAACACCGTCTCCCTCGGTAACAGAATCGGTGAACTGGTGTGTGACTCTATTAAGCAGCGTGGGATTTCAGGATGGGAAGGGGAACAGAGGGTACAAAGAAGAACTATATGCATTCAATTATGCTGTAAGTTTCCTAAAGGAAAAAGAAATCTTGTTTCTACTCGCTATACAGAAATACCGATGAGGACAGAAGTAGATTAAAGACTCTAGAGGTTACACGCACCGTTTAATGACACAAATCTCAGCTCCTAACTTGCACAGACTTATGAACTGAGCATCCTAAATTTCCCTGTCTGTAAAATGGGTGGTAGAAAGACTCTTAATGCAGAGTGCTCTCATGGACTTAAGAGCCTGGGCGCTTCTTAGGATAGATCCTGGCCAGGTACCGGCATCTAATAAGTCCCGGCTGGCTATGAGGATCTATGTAACTTCTCATCAATCGCATGCCTGTCCTCTATGGGTAGTACACTTACAATAGGAACCTACCAATCCTAGAAAACCTCACTCCTTGTTAGTCATCTTAAAGGAGGGGAAGGCTTTCCTCAAGAGACTCCAGGTGAAGAGAGATGCAGTCTACTCCAAGAAGCTAAGAACAAGGAGACCAGAGGAGAGGAAGCCAGGAAGACCAGGCTCCTGAGTGGTATTTCACTGGCTGCTGCCAGCTGCGCCCCTGCTCCTTCTGTGACTGGGTTATGGGGCCCACAGGGCCTAGGGGTGGGGAAGCGGGGAGGCAGGTTAGCAGCATGAGGGTCCACCATTTACAAAGAAGGGATTTGAACTGATACATCTGTCATGGCAAAACAAACAAACAAAAAGCCTCGAGGGGAGAAACCACCTGCCAGTTTAAGAGCCTAATTATTTCTGTTAGGTGAGGTGTAATTTGGCCCCATTTTATTGGCTTGTACAAGGAAACAATGGAACCCTAAGTTACTTGGAGAAGCCATACAAAAAGGACCATCTATTAAACTCTATGACAATTCCCTACTGTCACTCATTCAATGATGATAAAAAAATTTTTTAGCTGCACAAGTTTGTCATTGCTGCTATAAAATGAGCTGACATGGAATTGCAGTGGGATTTAGATTCTGAAATATATCTGTGGTTCTCCACAAGGATAAGCACCCTTCAGCCTATCACACCAAGTCCAGTTGTGTTCTCCTGTCAGATATAATGTTTGTCTTAGGGGTTCTATTCCTACTTGGGTGGAAGGATTTATTTCATCAGACAACTCTAAAGTCACTCTTCATTGTTGATGGAAGTCAGGGCAGGAATCCACTCGGGGCAGGAATCTGAAGGTAAGAGCTGATGGAGAAACCATGAAGTAATGCTGTTCACTAGCTTGGACCTCATGGTTTGTCCAACCCACTCTCTAGTAGCTCCCAGATCCACCAGCCCAGAGGTGGAGGCATCCACTGTGAGCTGGGCCTTGCCCTATTAATTATCAATGAGCAGCAATATCATACAATACAGGAGTCCCATAAGAGAGAAACACTGCCGGAATTTGGCCTTCTGAAACAATATATTGTTGTGCTTGGTATTCCAAAGAATACAGCATACTCTGAGATAGAACAAATACTGTTAATACACATAGCTAGCCAACCGAGAACCACGGAGGAAACACTGGTCTGACAAAATGATAATTATCCATTGACCCCAGGTCCAGTCACATTGCACTAATTACATGTATAGCACTAACATACACCCGACATTTACACAGATAGACACATTACATTAAGATCTATATTTTTCTATGACTATTTGTGAATGTCATTTACATGAAGCAAAGGTGACCAGCCTAGGATGAAACAAGCCATTCTCAGAAGAGAAGGACCCTGTAGTCACGGTAACAGGAAGGTTTTAGCAGGAATTATTTTTAAAGCTGATATGTGGGGAAATTAATGAACAAAACACCATACCGTTTTATAAGACATTGGTAATTATTATTGATGGTGATGGACAGCAGGGAAAATGCCATATTCCCCCTGAGATCTCTAAAGAATGGGGGTGGGGAGGCAGAGCCTACCCCTGGCTGTGAATCCCACAGTACACAGTTCCTTGACACAGTAGTGCACTTCAGATGCAGCTCTGAGAACAGCAAGGGAGGTCGGCAGCACAAAGAAAAGCCAAGAAATATGTGTGTAAGGCTAAGAGGTGCTTGACACGGGAGTCAAGAAGGAGCCAGTAGGTCAGCGGCCAGAGGGTGCCACATGAGCAGAGAGGGAGGAGGTGGAATCACAGAGACGGGCCAAAAGCCAGTGAAAACCCAGCGGGCTGGGAGGTCAGTAAGAACAAGCTAATGCTGGTTCTGCATCTTCCCTTGATTATCTCAATGACCTTGGTCGGCCAAGCAAGATGCTCTTCGCCCTAGTATTCTATTTTTTAAATGATAAATGGTACCTTTATAATCTGTCTAACACATTCATCTGGTTCAAAGAATGGACACAAAAGCAGTTTAAAAAGTGGGAAAAACATCACAGATGATAAGAAATGTGTATCGCATTATAAACTGGATGATAATGATCAACTAAAAGCAATTTGCATTAAAAGGAAAAATGTGTCGATATGATAGATGAAATGACATTACTTCCATGCTGTTCAAACAAGAACACGGAACACAAAGCTCTTTAAATCTCCTACAATTACTAGCACAACTTTAGTTGCACTAAAAAATTCGTATTTACTTGAATCATTTCTAAACAGTGAGGTTGTTCTGGTAGCTGAGTTTTCCACATAATTACAAGATACCCATTTAACTTGATTTCTTAATGGTTTTCACTTTTGAAAGGACATTTATTAAAAATACAGTAAGACTCCTTATACCATCTGCCTTCAGCAATAGACTGCAACTCATAGCTTCAGATTTTACAGGTTTTATCTAGTATCTGTATTTTTTTTTAATTTCTCCTGATTTCTATCATCTGGCTGTGGTCACTCCTGTCAACCTTGTCTCCGCCTTGTCACTTCTACCTGGTTACTTGTTCGCAATTCACAGGACACAGAGTTCAAGTCCTTACAACCTGTCTAAAGTGTGAGTCTGCCTCTCTGAGAAAATACCTGTCAGCTTTTCCTGCTCCCAGAGTGGGGTCTACATGTCCCGCTTAGTGTATCTACTGTACATGTTCAAGTGACTTCTTCAGATTCTCAATGAACAGGAAGTCAGTGGGGCCCCAGGGAAGGCTAATTGCCTGACTCAGCCTTTGGTGGCATGGTGTCACCGATGACAAGGCGCTAGGGGATCATGAAAGAAATCTGTCAGCAACGTAGTATTTAAGAAGTCGCTGCAATTTTGATGGGTATTGCATTGAATCTGTATAGTGCTTTAGGCAAAATGGCCATTTTAACTATATTGATTCTACCGATCCATGAGCATGGGAGGTTTTCCCATTTTTTGAGGTCTTCTTCCATTTCCTTCTTCAGAGTCTTGAAGTTCTTGTCATACAGATCTTTCACATGTTTGGTAAGAGTCACCCCAAGATACTTTATACTGTTTGTGGCTATTGTGAAGGGGGTCATTTCCCTAATTTCTTTCTCAGCCTGTTTATCCTTTGAGTATAGGAAGGCCACTGATTTGCTTGAGTTGATTTTATAACCTGCCACTTTGCTGAAGTTGTTTATCAGCTGTAGGAGCTCTCTAGTGGAGTTCTTTGGGTCACTTAGGTAGACGATCATGTCGTCTGCAAATAATGATAGTTTGACTTCTTCCTTTCCAATTTGTATCCCTTTGACCTCCTTATGTTGTCGAATTGCCCGAGCTAGTACCTCAAGTACAATATTGAAAAGATAAGGAGAAAGGGGGCAGCCTTGTCTGGTCCCTGATTTCAGTGGGATTGCTTCAAGTTTCTCTCCATTTAGTTTGATGCTGGCTACCGGTTTGCTGTATATTGCTTTTACTATGTTTAGGTATGGGCCTTGAATTCCTGTTCTCTCCAAGACTTTAAGCATGAAAGGATGCTGAATTTTGTCAAATGCTTTTTCAGCATCCAATGAAATGACCATGTGGTTTTGTTCTTTGAGTTTGTTTATGTAGTGGATTGTATTGATGGATTTCCGTATATTGAACCAACCCTGCATTCCCAAAGAGCAATTATCAAATTCATCTGGAACAACAAAAAACCCAGGATAGCTAAAACTATTCTCAGCAACAAAAGAAAATCTGGGGGAATCAGTATCCCTGACCTCAAGCAATACTACAGAGCAATAGTGTTAAAAACTGCATGGTATTGGTACAGTGACAGGCAGGAGGATCAATGGAACAGGATTGAAGATCCAGAAACGAACCCACACACCTATGGCCACTTGATCCTTGACAAAGAGGCTGAAAACATCCAATGGAAAAAAGATAGCCTTTTCAACAAATGGTGCTGGTTCAACTGGAGGTCAGCATGCAGAAGAATGCGAATTGAGCCATCCTTGTCTCCTTGTACTAAGCTCAAATCCAAATGGATCAAGGACCTCCACATAAAGCCAGATACTCTGAAGCTAATAGAAAAGAAACTGGGGAAGACCCTTGAGGACATCGGTACAGGGAGAAAGTTTCTGAACAGAACACCAATAGCATATGCTCTAAGAGCAAGAATTGACAAATTGGACCTCATAAAATTACAAAGTTTCTGTAAGGCAAAGGACACCATCAAGAGGACAAATCGGCAACCAACAAATTGGGAAAAGATCTTCACCAATCCTACATCAGAGAGAGGGCTAATATCCAATATATATAAAGAACTCAAGAAGTTAGACTCCAGAAAACCAAACAACCCTATTAAAAAATGGGGTACAGAGTTAAACAAAGAATTCTCACCTGAAGAACTTCGGATGGCGGAGAAGCATCTTAAAAAATGCTCAACTTCATTAGTCATTAGGGAAATGCAAATCAAAACAACCCTAAGATTTCATCCTACAGCAGTCAGAATGGCTAAGATTAAAAATTCAGGAGACAGCAGGTGTTGGAGAGGGTGTGGAGAAAGAGGAACACTCCTCCACTGCTGGTGGGGTTGCAAATTGGTACAACCACTCTGGAAATCAGTCTGGTGGTTCCTCTGAAAACTGGGCACCTCACTTCCAGAAGATCCTGCTATACCACTCCTGGGCATATACCCAGAAGATTCCCCACCATGTAATAAGGATACATGTTCTACTATGTTCATAGCAGCCCTATTTATAATTGCCAGATGCTGGAAAGAACCCAGGTATCCCTCAACAGAAGAGTGGATGCAAAAAATGTGGTATATCTACACAATGGAGTACTATTCAGCCATTAGAAACAATGAATTCATGAAATTCTTAGGCAAATGGATGGAGCTAGAGAATATCATACTAAGTGAGGTAACCCAGACTCAAAAGGTGAATCATGGTATGCACTCACTAATAAGTGGATATTAACCTAGAAAACTGGAATACCCAAAACATAATCCACACATCAAATGAGGTGCAAGAAGAAAGGAGGAGTGGCCCCTGGTTCTGGAGAGACTCAGTGAAACAGTATTCGGCAAAACCAGAACAGGGAAGTGGGAAGGGGTGGGTGGGAGGACAGGGGAAGAGAAGGGGGCTTACGGGACTTTCGGGGAGTGGGGGGCTGAAAGGGGGAAATCATTTGAAATGTAAATAAATTATATCGAATAAAAAAAAAAAGTCGCTGCAATGGGGCTGAGCTTGGGAGGGAGTTTGGAAGAGCAAGTAGACGCTGTGCCAGTATACGAGGCAAGAGCTGGGAAACAGAGAAGGAGGATCGTGGGTGAAAAACACAAACTAAGACAAGACAGGCCATGGCTGCAGAAAGCGTAAGTCTGGTGTCCAATGGACATGGAGCCTGAGACACAGAGTAAGTGGTCAGATAGAACACTGACAGGGTCAGGTTTCTGGTCAACCTTCTACGTCAGGAGAAACCAAGATCCTATTCTAAAGAAATGCCAATTCTGGTCTTTAGATATTGGTCATGGGCTGACAGCTCAGTAAGTACCACATGTGCCATGCAAACATGATGACCTGAATCCAATACCCAGAACTCCCATGTAAAAAGCCAGCTATGGTGTCACATGCCTGTAATCCCACTGACAGGGAGGCAGAGGCAATATGGATACCTGGGACTTGATGGTCAGACAGCACAGCTGGATCAAGAGCTATAGGTAAAAATATGAGACCCTGTCTCAAAAGGAGGTAAAACACAGCTAAAAGAAAATACCCGAGGTTAACCTCTGGTGTGCACCCACACACATGATAATGCTGGGTGGTACTGCCTTTCAAACATTCAAAAATACACGCAACACTAATTGTTAATAAAGTTGACAGCAGGAGAATGAAATGAGCGGGAAATAGGGCTTACAAGAGGAAAAGATGTTTGAGAGAAAAACGATGGAGAAATGTATTTTCTGGAATTAAAAAGAGATGGATCTATCTTTGTACTCTAGGACATAATGCACAGAGCATATTTTAAAACTGCTTATTAAATAGAACTAAAAGCCATCTACGGCTGGGGCTGGCACTAATGCTCCAACGCAGAGCACTTCAGTATTACTTGGGATGACTAATGCGCCAACAGTTTCTGTTTCCGATAGCGGTTGTGCATAAGTCACGGTAAACAAAAAGAGGATAGAAGCTATTATGGATAATTTCCCTCCATTTACTTTTAACAGCAGGTAAAATGGGCTACCATTACAGAAAATAATATCAAGGAAGGAGAGGGTTGGAAAATGGTTCCTCGAAAAACCAAACCAAACCAAACCATTAAAAAAAAAAAAAAAAAAAAAACTCATAAAGTTGAATTGATGTTAACAATTTTCTCTTGCCAGAACCCCGGATGTCGTGGTTGGAAATGAGAACTGAGCAAAATCCTGAGTCTAAGAACAAAGGAGAGAAGCTACAAAAGTGTCTTTTAAAGTTGTAAACGGCTGTCCTCACCTAATCATCTCCTCTCCCATTTCAAGGGTGTGCTTGGGGACAGCAGTCTCCACTGTAATCCCCAAAGCCCCTGTCCTTTGTAGTATACAGCCAAGGCCCTGGGCAAATACAGGGTATTGGGGGTAGTGGCTATTGCTGTCTACCTTACCTCTGTGTTAGACTTCATCTGCAACTAACCTAAATCCTTTTTACGAAATGTGTCCCAGGGGGACTTACCTATTCCCAGCTGTATTTTGCTGATACATTCATTCATTTAGTAACTACGTAAGGGGCAGGGATCCCATGCCAGACACTACAAAGGGAGATGGATGGTGATAAAGTGTGTGATACAGAACCAGGAGGACCTGAATTCAGATCCCAGGACTGCATTAAAAAGTTGGGCAAGGTTCTGTGCAGACACAGCCAGAATGCCCATGCCTGTGGAAGTAAAGACTTGTGAGCCCCAACTTTGCTATGAGGTCAGTCTAGCCAAGGGATAGAGATCATTTATAGCAGGAAGCTAAAAATACAAGGTAAAAAATGATGTCTGCTCCTACAGACAGTCTGGGAACAAGAGCAGAAAATAAAGTTAACATATGAAAAGACACTGAATGCCCTCTGTGTGGGGTGGGGGTGGGGGTGGGGGGTAAGTTAATCATATATAGTTACAGTCTAAGTGAGGAAAGGGGTACCCACCGCACTCCCCTATAACTACACACAGTGAGGCACTCTGCATGCCTGCTTTGCCTGTGTAAAGTGAATGATGGAAAAATACTTAGAATGACATGTGTTTTAGAGATTTCTTTACTTTTATAAAACATGTACAGGTGTTTGACCTACCTGTTAGGTATACCCGAGGGGCCCTAGGTGGATTTGGGCTGTTTCACCTCTGTGTGTGTACCCGGTGTCCTTGGAGGCCAGAAGAGGACAGCAGATTCCCTGGGACTGCAGCTACAGACAGTTGTAGAGATTCAAACCCAGGTCCTCCGGGAGGGTAGCCAGTGCTCTTAACTGCTGAGCCACAGGCAAGGCTCTGCACATCTATTTATTTATTTTCAAATACAACACAAAGTTTTTTGTGGCCACACCGCAAAATTTAATAATGATATGTTGGCCCCAAGACACATGCCAAATTTTCTCTTAAATTCACTATGGGGAGAATTGATTATTTACTTACAAAGAAGTGAGTTCCTGCTTCATTTTAAGCTAAATATTCAAAAGTAACAGGTTGATGTTTATACCTGCTTGATGCTGCGAGAGAAAAGCTGCTTGTTTGGTTGTTGTTGTTGTTGTGGTTGTTTTATTTTTCCCCCCTAAAACTTGAGTTTTGTATGACATAGAAATGAACCACGCTCACCTGTCTTTGATTGTGGGTTCCTTCTGGGTTCTTCAGGGGCCTCTATGGGCTGATCAGTCAGAAACACTCGAGCTTGATCTATGGCGTTGAGCACAGAATACTCTTTCTCCTTTAGCTCACGTCTCAGCACCTTTGCAACGAGAAACAGACATGGAGTGTATAAGCAACCTCACCTGCTTTCAGCAAACGAAGGCGCGGTTTAGCTTGACCACCTCTGGCTGCGGCTGCAGAGGGAATGGCGTAAGCCAGCATTCGGGTGAGTTACAAGTGAAAATGTGTGACAGGCAGGAACAGTAAGAGCCAAAGGGAAGGTCCCTGAAAACGTTATCCTTGTTGAAGGAAAGAAGAAAAAGATGACGAACTAGAAGGACTCTTTAAGATTTTTCACCTACGGGCGTCAGCTACATTGTGTTTGAATTTACCAAATGTGAACTTGGAGAATCCCCACTGTGTGGAGTTGCTGAAACATAATAGCCTGCTCAAAGACACTTCTTCCTCAAAATTGACAAGAAAAACTGCATCCGATGATACAGAAGAAGGTAATTTCACATGTGGTAATGAGGGCCTCGGAAGTGTTTTATGTTCTTTGGAATACATTGAGAAAAAAAAAAATTAAGAGATAGGCACAAATTAAAGTGTGTGAAATCAAAAACTAAACCAAAGAGAACACATAAAAGACAGTTTCCAATTATCTTAAAATACAGTCCGTCCATCTCTCATGCTGAGACAATTACTGCTTTTCCCCTGGTGAAGTTTCCATGAGAATCTGGGACTCGCAGAACACCTTGTCTCTGGCACATCTATTCTTTTAAGTAGAGATGAACTTTTACCTCTGCTTCGATAACAGGTTTGGTGATTAAGACTCTAATTGACAAGGGTTTAAAGATGGCCAGACTCACTCGGGGATAAGACACCAACATGTGAATATGTCTTGTGCACTATTTTAATACTAAAGTTAAATCAGAGCTGCTGCTGTCATTGTTAGCATTTAAAATTCATACACGGTCTCATCTTCAGGCCCTAATAATTTGATTATAGAACAATTCAGTGGCTATGCACTATGAACATGCAAGGTTGTTTTTTTTTTTTTATATATACACCTCCCTAAAATAGTTCTCCTTAGGATTGTAGAATCAAGTCTGTCCTTTTAACTTTTGGACAGAATTAAATGTTTTAATGGTGTTTGACACAAAGGTGTTGGGACGCAAGGTTATTTGGAGGCTACATCGTTATCTTTTGCACTCAGTTAAAAAAATGGGGAAAAACGAATCTAGAAGTACCAGAATAATCATCATGTAGAGATGGCAGAGATAAACAGGAGAGAAATATGGAGAGACCAAAGCCAAAGGGGCTGTTACAGGTGGAGACGGAAGGGGACAGATAGGACAAGAACCGTTAAAGGGGTTTGACTTTTAGTCAATGAACAATTATTATCTGGTAAGAATTTAGAAAATGGAAGTAAGACCCTCAACCCCCTATAAAATAAAATCCACGATCCAATATATGTAAGGGTCCAGGTGGAAAATAAAACTTTCCCTAAAAATCATTTACACACACTCCCTCACACTTTCCACACCAAAGCCCAACAGACAGCAGAGTGAGTGTCGGTCAGCCAACCCCAGTCAATGAGTATTACTAAATGACCACGCTAGGGAACACATAGCCGTCAATATTCCTGTTCAAGAAATGCAACTCAAGGTGTCCCAGGGGCTCAAACCTGAATGAAATAAAACAGATCTGTTTTCTGACATGTAATGTTTTGATATATGTGAAGAAAAAGGTCAGAAGAGAATGAGAAAAGGTAGATTTTTTTAAAACCTGTATATATGTATGTGTTTACATATATGTGTATTTATGATTCCAATCCACATTTTTTAACAAGAGATTATCATATCATTAGGTGAGCGAGATCTAGAGGTATAGAAGCACTACTAATAGTTACTTCCAAAACCACTCATAAATAAATATAAAATGGTGGTATGAGAATATCACATTGATTTTGGGTTTTTTTTTTTTTTTTTTTTTTTTGGATTTGGTTTTTTGAGACAGGGTTTCTCTGTGTAGCCCTGGCTGTCCTGGAACTCACTCTGTAGACCAGGCTGGCCTCAAACTCAGAAATCCGCCTGCCTCTGCCTCCCAAGTGCTGGGATTACAGGCGTGCACCACCACCGCCCGGCTTTTTTAAAAATTTTAATAGTCAAAAGTACTCATGCCCAACTGAGTGCCATCGGTTAACACAGAAGCAGTGAAGATTCATAAAGCGATACCCAGGGCTCTGCTGAAATGCGCCTTTTAGGGAGGACTAGCCAGAAATGCACCTGTCCAAATGCAAGGGGCAGAAGAAGAGGTGAAGGCCCCAGAGCCCATCTGACACAGAGAGGATTTCCGAGAGCATTTTAGAAACATCACTAAAGGGAAACCTAAATAGACATAAAAGAACGCAAGAGAAACCAAGTCTGGTGAGGATGAGAAGACACAGTGTTGGGTCTCCGGAAAAAGAAAATGTTCATGGGACATGTCCCAGAGGGTAAATTCCAGATGCTGTGGTGGTGTGGTGGGGAATGGAGAAGAGTTGATTCCAGTGACTTAAGGTGGGGACTTCCCACCTGACCATTCAGAACTCTTCAGTCCACACAGTGCCTTGGAAAGTGCCGTCGGAGCGGAGGGGGCAAAGGACAGCTCTTCTTAAAATTATGATTCTCCCAAGTTCAGATAGAAAATAAATGTCTATAGAAAAACTACTGTGGAGACAAACTGGTCGATTTCCCCACATGGCTGGAATTTTATCAATTATGCATGGAGACTCTCACAGGAGAGCAATTTTGTTGGCTGGCTGTTTGCAGTGCTCAGAAAGCTCTCTCCCCAGACAGCCACACTGTAGATGCTTCAGACCATTAATGCCTTATAAATGGAGGGTTGCACCTACCATTACAGCAGCGTTAACCTTTCCCATGCCGTACATTTCCTGTTCCCATTACTCTGGATATGTCTTTTTGTACTTCCCAGATCTATTATTCAAGGACAGTATGTATTCCTTCTTTTTTAATGTTTTATTTAATTTTTGTTTTTCTCAGATACACCATAAATTTTCGAGACTTATGGATCTTATACTACAGGAAGTTGAGCACTCCTGTAGTGCTTCTCACAATGTGGGGTGGGGAGGGAGGGGCTTCATCAGAATCTTGCAAGGAAAGAAAGGTTCTTCCCCCTAGAGAAAAATCATGCACCAGCCTTGGGAGGGAAGATTCCGGTGTGTACACCAGGAGAAACGCACACCTTTAGCACCCACACAAGGCAGTAGCTAAGGCTCAAGAAGCAGGCAGAGGTGGAGACAGAAGGACATGTGTGTGCCTTTGCACATCTGACACCTAATACTGGAGGACAGACAAGCTGATAAAGAGCCAGGAAACTGGGTTAAGACGTGAGCACAAATTTACATAATTTTCTTAACAATATTGTTGGGTCTTCTAGATTAATAATAACCAAGTCTGAGTACCAGAGAGTCTTTCAATGTTTACTTGCATTTCTCACCACATTAATCTACAACCTGCCAAAGTGGGGGGAAATCACCCTGCATTAAATTCTTGTTAGGGAATGTCTGGTGAACTGACTTGTAACCCAGAAAAAGAAGTAGAGCAGGTATGGGCAAGTGGAAACCACCCTAAGTAAAATTTTGGGTCTCTGACCCTGATACCATCTCTCTCCCCAGTATCCTAGAAGGACCACATGCAGTATATCTGCACATACTCTCTTTTGACGTTTTAATTTTGCTATTCAATTTGTCCTATTTCAATTTTATTTAATTGCATTCACAAAGAGATTTGCCTTTCAACTGCATTACACACATAATCACCACACCTTTTACCTCTCCATTAGACATAAAAGAAAGCCCGAGTTTTCCTAAGCACCTGGAGAGTATTAATGATAAGGTAATTAGAGTCCAATGAGTTGTTTTGTACACATAGAAGCATCCAGTTTCTGGTATCTCCTGTCTCATTTGGGAGCCTCTTAAATGAATATCAGATAACCTAATTGGAATTTTTCTATGTTAATGACTTTATATTTTCACACAAAACAACCCTGTTTCCAAACAGTAACAAGCTTTGGTGAAGTTGTGAGGAACTGGACCCTCACACACTGTTGGGGGATGGTAGAATCATGTGACGCTTTAGTTTGGTATTTCCTCAAATGTTAAACACAGGGTTTATTTTACCCTGTATCCTAGATATCCCATTACCAGATATACCCAGAAATAAAACATCTGTACAGATAAAAACACACATGTGAATGTTCATAACTAGTCTGAGGGACCAAGGAAACATGCACCCACTGATCAGTAGATAAGCAAAATAAAACAGAGCTGCACAGCAGATCTTAGCAAGGAAAATGAGTTACAGACCAATGCAGGCTACCGCTGGATAAACCTAACAAATGTTCTCAGCGAACATTCAGCGGAAAGCCTGCGGTGTGAGATTCCATAACCACAGAGGTGTCTACAAAGAGAGAAGAAGTAGATCAGTAACTGCCTAGGGTTGGAGACCTGAGGGGGTGGAGCTCCACAGAGGTTCTTTTTCACAAGAATAAACTTCATTACATCGAGTAATAAACGCAAACCAAGAAGCAAATGGTTTTCGTCCTTCTCTTCCAGAGAAAGTTGATCAGCTTAGTGCAAAACACGTCAGTAGAGAAATTCGGTGGGGGGTGAGGGGGAGGGGACTCTAGTCAGATAGAACACTCTTTTTGCTTTACTTACAACTTGCACATTTTAGAATGACTTGAGAGCACTCAGCCACACAATTGCTTAATCAAAGAAACTCTGTCAGGCAGGTGCCACAGTGGACAGCCGTGCAGTGAGCTTCTAAGTCAATTTCTGAGTCTTTAGGCTGGGGGCATGAGTCCTGGGATCTGATGGAGAGGAACAGAGTCATTGTGGGTGAGGCAAATGGGAAGTATACCCATAGGAAGATGGAGGGGAGGCACGGGGACTCAAGGGCAAATAATAGTTGCTTTTAGGGAACTTCGCAGGCACCTTTGAAACGAAAGCTTTTAGAAAGGAAGGGAAGAAAAAGACCTATGTCATTCCTCACCACTTAAAATGCTCATCTTAACTGCAAAATATTTACCCAATTTTTGAAAGTTTCAGAATTTAGTGAGCCAGGACAGGGAAAAAAAAAACAAAAGAAGCTGTGCAGTTACTATGAGGAGGATGAATTATCTCTCAACAGGAGAGATGAGCTGAAATCTCCCATCTCAGAGAAAGATGGGGACCTTCTGAACTAACAAAAGCTAGGACCTGACATTGTAACCTGCTTCAGCCACGCACTCCAGAGGCAGCCCTCGAGAGCGAATCTTCCTCCCCAAGTCATAGATGGTGGTCAAACTCTATGTGCTTGCTTGGAGGCACCTGGCTGTTCGCAGTTCCCAGGTGCAGCCTCATGCTGGTGGCCCACAGCTCTCAGCAGCTGGAAGACCTAGGAGGACTGTAGATATCTACAGGGATAGATGCTTCCAGTGTTGATGACAAGGGTGTGGTTTACAAGTTTATGAGTTTGGCTTTGTAAAATATCTACCTACCACACATGACGTGGATGGAGGGTGCAGTCTAGTTAGCCCATCAAGGCTTCGGCAACGACAAGGCCAAAGCTAAGGCTATGTATTTTGTTTCATTCTTATGAAGGTAATGAAATGCTAAACTCAGAAATCTCACACAATGGATCCTCTCTCTCATTCATCTCTTCCTACCTTGCTGTCCGGACACTGTGTGTGGCTATGCGCCCGTCCCCTGCATTAACTGGCTAATGGGAATGGAGAACTATTCTCCATCACTGGCTGACAGGAGCAACCATGTCAGATTAAGAGGAAGGCATAATCCATTATTCTAACAAGATACATGGACAAGCAGGAATGGATTGGGATTGGTAACAGAAAGCATTTCACAGACTGTGCAGCACGTCAAGTGGGTACTGCTTAGTGACAGATGAAATCATGCCAAGTGAGGAAGGATCAGGGATGTTCCTTTGGTGACAAGGTTTTAGACTCTGAGTCTTTGTGTTTGCCAGGAGAAATACCTGGTAAACATGCACTTCCTTTTCTTGCAGACACCTGGTGACTTTGCCACCCAAAGCTTGGCCACTGAGCTAGAAGCACACATGTGTGCCAGCTTGGCACTGCCTGTGACACATTCCGTGGGTACAATCACCACTCATGTTGAGACTGATTGATAGCGAAGTAGGGTTGGAACATGAGGATTTAAGAGGGACTGACGTCTTTCTTGCGAGACTAGACACGTTCTCTCGGGAACAGATAAATCCTCATAAGGTCCAATTAGTGCACAGCAGGTTGTGATGCCTGTCCTGTCCCCTGCTGTCACTGGCAGCCACTGCCTTCTGCTATCAGTATATGCAGAGTATGAGGACCTCACTAGATACTGCTCTGCTTCTAGAGCTATGAGAGAAGTGAACTACTTATCTTTAGATGTTGTTCAATCTCAGAGACTCTGTTATAGCAAAAGTAAATGAACTAATATAGCTTTCCAGTAAATAAGTGCCCTAAATAATCTCCAGGACCAAACAGTGTAAAGGGAAATTTTAGCTTACATGTAGTAAACAAGACTCAACTAGAACAAGGAAGAAGAAAACTTCAAAATAACTCAAGATAACTTCACAAAGGGAAGCAGAAGCTTAAACATTCTAAAATGTTTGCTAGACCTCTTATGCTCAAGAGTTAACAACAGCAAAGGGAGAATACAAAAATTATTTTGTGTCTATAAATAAATAAAAATCCACTTAGCTGGGTACAGTAGTCTCAGCTCTCAAGAGACTAAGGCAGGAACAACACAAGTTCTAGGACAGTGCAGGCTACTGTGAAAACCTGTCTTGTGTGGAGACATACTACTGTCTTCCAGGGTATGGGGCTAGCAAAGTACCAAAGAGTTTTCTACCCAAATAAGATAATTAAAACACACAATAACCTAAACTGAATATACAAAAAAGGGCTAGGCATAGCCACAGATCATGTGACACAATCTAAAAGGAGGAGAAGAATGGCAGAATGGGATCATTTCAAGTTCCATCCATTTGCCTGCAAATTTCATGTATTCGTTGCTTTTAATAGCTGAGTAGTATTCCACTGTGTACATGTACAACATTCTCTGTATCCAATCCTCTGTTGAGGGACATCTGGGTTCTTTCCAGCTTCTGGCTATTATAAATAAGGCTGCTATGAACATAGTGGAGCATGTGTCCTAATTACATGTTGGAGCATCTTCTGGGTATATGCCCAGGAGTGGTATAGCTGGGTCCTCAGGTAGTAACTATGTCCAATTTTCTGAGAAACCTCCAGATTGATTTCCAGAGTGGTTGAACCAGCTGGCAATCCCAACAGCAATGGAGGAGTGTTCCTCTTTCTCCACATCCTCACCAGCATCTGCTGTCACCTGTGTTTTTGATCTTAGCCATTCTGACTGGTGTGGTTGTTTTGAATAGCATCCAAGATAACTAAAGATGTTGAACATTTCTTTAGGTGCTTCTCGGCCATTTGAGTTTCCTCAGTTGACAATTCTCTGTTTAGCTCTGTATCCCGTTTTTTAATAGGGTTATTTAATTTTCTGGAGTCTAACTTCTTGAGTCCTTTGTATATATGTATTAGATATTAGCCCTCTATCAGTTGTAGGATTGGTAAAGATCTTTTCCCAATAGTTTGGGTTTTTGTTTTTGTTGTTGTTGTTGTTTTGTTTGTTTGTTTATTTTGGTTTTTCGAGACAGGGTTTCTCTGTATAGCCCTGGCCATCCTGGAACTCACTCTGCAAACCAGACTGGCCTCAAACTCAGAAATTCACCTGCCTCTGCCTCCCAAGTGCTGGGATTAAAGGCATGTGCCATCACTGCCCGGCTTCCCAATAACTTTAACGTAAACTTTTAAGCTAATTTTTTCTATTTTTCATTGAGAAATAAAACATATACATCTACCTTATGTAATGCTTTATTTTGAAATAATAAACTTGCAGAATAGCTCATCCAGCTACCATATGTAATAAATATCTCACATAGCTTCAACTTTTTACAGTAACATTTAAAATATACTCTTTCAACAATTTTCAAGAATATAATGCAAGTTATTAATTATAGTCTCCAGGCTGCAAAACAGAAGTAGAGAACAAATTACTACCTTTAAATAACACACTATTAACAATTACGTATGTATGGGCCAGGGAGATGGCTCAGTGGCCAAGAGGGCTTGCTGCTCTCCCAGAGGACCCAAGTTTGCTTCCCAGCACCAGCATTGGGTGGCCCATGACTACCTGTAACTCAAGGTCCAGGGTATCAGACAGCTTCTTCTGGTCTTCCTGGATAGATGTAGTCATATGCAACATGCCCACAAGCAGACACACATTCACACACAAACAAACACCTACTAAAAATAAATCTAACCACAGACACACAAACATACACAAATACATAACTAAAAATAAATCTATAAAACAAAAGGGAGACTGTATTAGAAGCCAGTGCTTCGTTTCTATGGCACTATGTACAATTTTTCTGTTTTCCTTCAATGATCTCTTTCAGTCTACATTCATGTATAAAATGAGATATATTTTATAAATATATATAAATGAGACAATCATTGAATCATTGTCTGTAGGTTTAAATTCCTATGGTCATTGGAGATCTTAATATATTTAGTTTTTTTTTTTAAAAAAAGGATTTATTTATTTTATGTATATGAATACACCATTGCTCTCTTCAGGCACACTAGAAGAAGGTACCAGATCCCATTACAGATGGTTGAAAGCCATCATGTGGTTGCTGAGAATTGAACTCAGGACCTCTGGAAGAGCAGTCAGTGCTCTTAACTGCTGAGCCATCTCTCAAGCAACATATTTACTTTTAAAAAATATATGGTGTTTATTTTTAAAGCATATATTCAAGGGATAAAAGGAGCCACATACAGTGAGGCAATCTGATGGCACATTCAAGAAGTAAAGTGAACCATATTCCAGAGGATGTCTCCACAACCCTGATTTGCCAGTCCACTCCCTCTAATCTCGTAAACAGAACTTCCTCACCCTCGGAGTGGGACAATTCAGGCAATATTAAGACAGAGGAAAGATAAGTTCCTAACCAAAGATGATGGCACCCACTTACCTTTCCTTCAGTCTCTGCTCAACTGAGAGCTCACAGTTGGACACCAATGTGAACTGACGTGGAAAGAAAAGAATCCTCTTAACTAATACATGTTAACCTACAGCTGTGCTGATAGGGTTTCTTACATTCCAACCCTTGCATGCAATCATCAAAAAATTATCTCTAAGCTGTTGATGAAAGATCCTTGCTTATATTTCTAAAGAGAGTATCATTTTCCCTAAAGATTTAGGTACTTAAAGTAGCAAAGAGGCCAGGGCAACAGCTAAATCGGGGAGGGCTTGCCTCGCATGCACAAGGTCCCTGGTCCAATCCTCAGCTCAGCAGAACCTGGGTATGGTGGCACACTCCCGTAATAAAAGTACTCAGGAGGAGAAGGCAGGAGAGTTAGAAGTCCAAAGTTACCCTCAGTTACACTGTTAAGTTTGATATTTACCTGGCATACATAAATAAGGCAGTGTCTTAAAAAAATACACGCACAGTATTTTTAAATGTGATATTTGTTAAATGAACAAATGAAAAGGATTACCACAGACATAAAGAGATTAAAAAGAACCAAATACCCTCAAGCGTGTGTCACTCATTTTGCATTCAACCGGTCTTTATAGAGTATGTGGGATTGTGGGTACACAAAGAATGGAAAATAGTAGAGCAGCTAAATTGGAAGATGACAATGCTGGAACAAAGAAAGGCTGCCAGGATTTGGAGGTGCCATTAAGCACCCTGAGTTAGAGTTAACTTTGTAGACTCTAAGAAAGAACATTCTAGGATACAGCACGGATCTGTAATTGAAATCACAGCAAGAGGTCAGCCTGGCTGAGACCAGTGTGGGAGAAGAAGGAGCCAGGGCTGAGATGAGCTTGGTGTGGGGGAGGCATAGGGGACCACACGGGGCTCTTGCCTGCCTTCCTGAGACTAGTCTCTTACTGTGAATTCGATTGATTAACAGAAACATACTGGCTGCTGTGCTGGGGACTCCCGTGTCTGATGAATGGTGGCAAGTGGCCAATTTAGATTTTCTATCTTGATGAGAGAACTTAAGACTCCCCTAACACATCGAATGAGGAAGATGGGGTTCAAGCTATTATTATTATTATTTTACCTAAGCAAGTGAAATCACATCTCTACCAAGTGAGATAGAGGCGTCTGGGTAGAATGTTTTGAGGGTCAACTTTGTGGTGTTTTCAGGTTGGCCATGGGATAGGTAAGATTAGGGTCCCTGTAGAGGTGACACACCAGCACATTCACAAATCTGGGAGTGGCTGGCCTGCAGACAGAATCTAAACCCAGAAAGGACTGCATATAGAGACAATGGCATAGCCTGGGTCCTACAGCATCCCAGTTTTACAAGAGGTTTGAAGAGTGGACCAGAGAGGAAAGAGGAGGAGCTTCAGTGAGAAGATGAGAAAATCAGGGCAACAGAGTACTTAGAGGTCAAGCACAGAGGACCAAGTGTGGGCCGAAACCCAAGACTCAGCCAACACTAGCATCCACAAGTTAAGACAAGAGGCACATGACTCAGTGTGAG
Source organism: Apodemus sylvaticus (assembly GCF_947179515.1). Taxonomy (NCBI): domain Eukaryota; kingdom Metazoa; phylum Chordata; class Mammalia; order Rodentia; family Muridae; genus Apodemus; species Apodemus sylvaticus. The sequence goes on along the minus strand of NC_067494.1, from coordinate 26,772,920 downwards.
GACCATGGCTGACCTGAGGAGAGAGTTCACTGAGTACATTCTGAGAGTCTTTTGTTATTTTTAACATACTATGGTTTATATACGTTGAAGCATAATGTACTTTTTATTTGTCTGTTTGACTGGCTGGTTTTTGTTGTTTGGTTGTTGTTGTTGTTGTTGTTGTTGTTGTTTTGAGACAGGGTCTCTCTGAATAGCTTGGCTGCCTGGAACACACTGTGTAGACCAGGCCGGCCTCAGATCCACCTGCCCCTGCCTCCTAAGGGCTAGGATTAAAGGTGTGTGCCACCAATACCTGACTTATATAAGTGTTCTTGATGTCAACAGATCTAACTATAGAACAGCAAACTCCAAGGCAATATGAAATTACAGAGCCACTTATCTGAATATGTGGACATTCAATAGAACAGCAAGGCATTCAACAAAGCATGGAGAGCCCTTCCCATGACCTGGCACTAGGAAGAACATATGGGTGCCCTAGTAGCTGGCATGGACCTGGGACATCTGAACTGGGGCAGGGGCACCTAAGGCAGTATTGGCACAGCAGGCTTCTTAACATTTGGTTCTCAAAAGAACTTCATGGCTTACCAGAGAATAGAGATAGAGGGAAAAAAATGATACAAATTTAAAGAGAATCTGTTAGGATGTAATTTACTCCCTCCTTTCAACTTGCTTTCGGAGATAAATCAGCATGTATGGATCTAAGTCATTGTGTATGGTAGCAAAGAAGGCCAGAGAGTCGTTAAAGTTGATAGCACTAATAAAACTCAGAAGAAAAAAGAGAGAGAAATGGGATTATGTTCCATTGGTATGCAGGCAAAAACTTCTTTTAATCCTCCTTCATGGTGCACAGTGCCGTAAAAGTTTTGGTTAATGTCCCTAAATGATCAGTTAAATGTATAAATTCATTTTGGTTCCACCCCACTGACATCAAAAAATAAAGGCGAAATGGGAATACTAAGTATGAATGCTAAGAGCAAGACAGGACTCTCACAGTAACAAAGCAGCCTTTCCTCTGCACTGCCTGAACACAGACAGACACACATACACATGTATGCACATGCACAGACCCACACCTGCATCCTTCTAGTTCAGCAAATCCATTGGTAGCTTCTCTCATCAGACCCTGTGAGATGCTAACATTCACGTTCCTTCTCTTTGAACTTGGCTCTCACTATTAGGCTAAAGCATCCACTTTCAATCTGTGGGTTGATCCCTTTGGGGGTTGAATGACTCTTTGACAGGGGTCACCTAGGACCATGGGAACACACTGATATTTATGATTCATAGAAGTAGCAAAATTACCACTACGTAGTAGCAAGGAAACAATTTTACAGTTGTCAGGGAGGGTCACCACAACATAAAGAATTGTTTCAAACAGCCACAGCATTAGGAATGTTGAGACCCCCTGGGTAAATACAGTACACCCCATTACTCTGAGAAACACAGCCAGTAACATGCAAGATCTTCACCACAGTAACCTGGATAGCATTCTTAAAGGGTGTTTCACTTTATGGACTCTCTACTCCAGGGCTTCTTAAAGCCTTTCCTTATCAGCCACAGCACACCGTCATATGCATCTGTGCTTCCTGGCTGTATGTTCAGGCCCCTGTTACAATGATTTTGACAGTGATTACCTTCTTGTGAAACTCAATCCTGAAACTAGGTAATGTGTTCTATGAAGAGACCGGACCCTCTAGTGAATGATGTGTGCTGAGTATCTGTTTTAGTTAGGCTTTCCTTTGCTGAGAAGAGACACCATGACCAAGGCAACTCATAGAAGGGACATTTAATTGGGGCTGGCTTACATTTTCAGAGGATCAGTCCCTTATCATCATGGCAGGAAGCATGGCAGTGTCCAGGAAGACACGGTGATGCAGAAGGTGCCAAGAGTTCTACACCTTGATCCAAAGGCTGACTCTGGACAGACTTGAGCATATATCAGAGACCTCAAAGCCCACCTTCATAGTGACATACTTCCTCCAACAAGGCCACACCTCCTAATAATAAGGCCACTCTCTGGGCCAAGCATATTCAAACCACCACAGTCCCTAACATAGGATGTCAATTATCAGACTCAACATGGAAGCTGAATGAAGAAATGAGCTGTTACACAAAGACAATTGTCACTAAGCAACAAAGACCCTAGAAGTGGTTCACCTGGAGGTGGGTGGCTGATTTCACAGAGGCCATTTCACACGCAAGAATGGCCACACTCTTTAGTTCACCACCAGCCTGACAGCTCTCAAGCTGTACACTGCCCCTTTAAGCACAGACATTGTGTGAGCCCTAGTTCTTGGGAGTGATAATTCATCTGTCGCTCCCAAACTTAGAAGACATGATCAACTGTAGCCATGTGAATGGTTAAGAGGAGTGTCGATGGCTCCTTTAGAAAGTTGATTCAGGCTGCCTGTGGGTAACTGCTCTACCAACAGATGGGGGTGAGGAGAGGCAGTGTGCTTCTGAGAAGAAAGTGATATAGTTGCAAATTTCACAGGGGCACTTAGGAGTTTTCTTTTGAACTTTAGAACATTGGGCTGAAGAGGTAGTATAGTTTGTAGAGTGCTATCAATGGCCTTGTACACTCGAGGACGTGAGCTTGGTCTTAAGAATCTACTTTTTAAAAGCTAGGCACAGTGGGGCATATCTTTGTAATCTCAGAGCCTGGGAGTGAGGGGGAGGTGCATGGGACCTTGAGGCTGACCACCACCACCACCCTCTACAATGTAAGACTTTGACTCTGGAAGATATCAAAAGAAGAGGAGGGGAAGGAAGGGACAGAGGAAGGGAGGGAGGGAGAGAGGGAAGGAAGAAAGGAAGGGAGGGAGGGAGGGAGAAGGAGGGAAAAAAGGAAGGAAGGGAGGGAAGAAAAGAAGGGAGGAAGGAATGAAGGGAGGGAGGGAAGGAGGGCGGGCGGGACTCTTTGAGGATTTAGACTTAGGTTGTACCTAGCCTCTACATGGATGTACATACACAGATAAACATAATATACACTCATGGGAGCTCCTCAACCCAACCAGAAAATAACTAATTTACTACCAAAGAAAAACCTCATAACACACAGCAAGACCAAAACATTACAGGTTTATAGGCAACCTCAGATTAATAGAACTGCACCATACACACATGCAAATGCACAGGACCCCAATTTAATAAGGACATATTGGCATTTTATTTTCATGGTAGCTTGTTTTTTGAGAAAGGGTCTCATTGCATAGCCTTGCCCAACATGGAAGTCACTAAGTAGACCAGGCTGACCTCAAACTCATAGAGAGAAATCCACCTGCCTCTGGCTCTTTAGTGATGGATGTTCACACGTGGTAGAGGTTTTAAAACGACATTAGAATCTGTTACTTTAATGAGTAAGTTTTCTTATGTATCTTGGCAATTTGGTTTAAGGCCCAAATGTCCTGATTCTTACATAATGAGGTCTGGATATAAGAAATTAAAATGAGTTAGGCAAAGGGCAAAATAACCCTGAGGGAAAGGATGCACACCGGGAAATTATACCTGAATCATGCAATTTAATCATTCTTGGTGATTTGCTTTTATAAAACCAACATGCATTTTATTGGGAAAAGCATTCGAGAACTCTGATAATTACCTATGCATAACTCAGTATTTACCTTACTGTGAATAAACTGCAAATTGAATTTTCGCAACTGCAGGCAACTTTTGAGTATCTGAAGTTAATTCATGGCATTTCATAGCAATGCTATGCACACTGTAGGTGCTTTATAAGAAATCACTGACCGGATGACATGTTGATAGTAAAGTTACATATAAATCATCTGCTTTCTGAAGACTCAAAGTGAGGCCAAAAAAATTAATTAATTAAAGTCATTGAGAGGAAGTTTCAGCCATCTTCACTCATTTTCCAAGCCACTAAGTTTTATATAGTAGTTATTTATTTTAATATTTAAAGGAATTAATATATATTTATTTAATATTTAATATTTAATATTATATTTATATATTTATATTTTATATTTTAATATTTAAAGCAATTATATATATATGAGAAAGTAACATGATTGTATTATCTACCCAATCTGCAAAGTCTGGAATATAACAAATAGGAAGTGGGGAGGTGGAGGAAAACACTGTTGGGCTGTGTTGGATGGTTAACAGATATGAATGAAGTTGTATTTCCCTGAAAGAGCTCATATACCCAATACAGAATTAAGACAGAGGTGATCAAAACCAACACAGACTGTAGTGGCTAGTTTTAACTGCGAATTTGACACAGTCTAGCATCAGCTTAGAAAACATTTCAATGAGGAATTGTCTATACTTGGTCAGCCTATGGGCATGTCTATGGGACATTTCCTTAATTACGTTAATTGATGAGGGAACACCCAGCATTAAGTGGGCTACACCTTCGCCTTGGCTTAGGTTTTGAATCGCTTAACAGTAAGGAAAGAGAGGAGTAGTAAGAATTCTTGCATTAAAGCATTTCTCTCTACTCTTGATTGTGCATGGATAGGATTCGCTGCTTCCGGTTCCTGGTTACTTAACATCCCTTCCCTAAAATGATGGACGTAACCTGGAATTGTGAGCTTTAAATAAACCCTTTCTCTCACAAGGTACTTTCCGTCAGGGTCTTTGATCACAGCATCAGAAACAGAATGAATGCACACAGACTCAACAGTTACAAGAGAAAACACCAGCTTCCGTGCTGAGCGGTCTATCTTGTACCCAGCCGCAGGCCAGTTCAGCAACAAGCCCGGTAGCATTAGTATCAACACAACACGTCTTCCAGAAAACTACAGGCAGGATCTAGCATTTATACTAAAAAGTGGAGGAATTGCCATTCATAGATGGCTCACACCAGCAAGGAGAGACAGGCTCCGAGCAGGGATGTCACCCCAGGCCTTCAGTCAGGCTCACCCTCCTGTGAGCCTTTTTTCATTTCTCCATTTCTCCAGGAGCATCAACCTTTAACTAGCTACTTGGTTTCATGTAAGCTACAGGTGGCCACCATGTTTCGGAGAAGAGTTAATGCTATGGGTGGTTTTCTGCTTTTTAATGTTTCACCTATAGCTGCAAGACATTTGGACAAGGAGTGATTTAAACCATGATCCTATACTGTCTTTCTAACTGGGGATCTCAGAGCCAAATTTTCAATGGACAGGATTTCCTCTGGATACATCCAAACAAACCACAAGAACAGATCTCTGGGGAATAGGAACTGTTAAAACATACCACAGAGGTGCAGAGGACAGGTTTTATTGCTTTCTGGACATAGCCACCAACTTTAACATATAAGGCATTCAGTGAATAGTATACAGGGGGTGTGGGGGGTAAACTAACTGGTAATTCTATTATCAAAGAAATGCTTTGGAAGGGTATCATATATATAAAATATATGCCAGAAAGTTTAAAAGTTCTTTTAAATTAGGAAGACTTTTTAAAAACTTTATCAGGAAAATTTAAACATATAAAGCAGATAATAAAAATGACAACAACCCCCCTCAAAAAAAAGTTGCCTGGCAACACACCTGTAAGAGACTAACTTTAAGGGAATTGCTTGACTCTACTGTAATTCAACTGTCGGAGATTTTTCAGATAATGGTGGTATTCCATGAGAAAGGCTAGTAACTTCAGACAGGCCTCATCTGCATATGTTATCACACTGTGAACCCTGAGATTTTGTTCTTTACTGAAAACACCTGTTTCTAGTTGTGGTGCGGCTCAGTCCCTAGCACACACCTTTAAAAGTTAGTTTGTAGAAGGAAACGCCCATGTTTGAAATGATGTTTAATTGAGTGGCAGACAGAGTGATGAAACAGAGAAAGATTTACCAGAATAGGCTCTGCCCAACTCTCAGGAGAAGAGAGAGGAAAAGGAAGCAGTGGAGCAGTGGAGGGGGGAGGGAGGCAGTTTTACTGAGAGAGTTTTACAGAGACAGATTGAGGAAGGATCCAACCAGAGAATGGGAAGGAGACAGAAAATTAGAACATAAAGTTAGTATGAGGCCAAGCAGAGCAACTCAGTAAGAAACTCAGAGAAGCTAGATTGGATGATCCAGTCAGAGATCAGAAAGAGCTAGAGAGCGTGATTGTATTCAGCAGTAAGTCTCAGAAGCTAAAAACATTCTAGGCCTAGATAAGATTGTACAGAAGCTAAAAAAAATACTTTCAGGATTAGGCCTAGGTTAGCAGAGAGAGACAGTAGGTCTCTGAGACAACCATTACAGAAGAATAAAAGTTACGTTTACAGGATAGTGTGTGGAAACTTGGGCACTAGCTGGTGGTACTATTTAGGGAGGTGCTGGAAGCCTTCAGATATGCAGCCCAGTAGCAATGACTAGAGTATCCCAGGACACCTCTACTTCAGACCCAAGCTTTCTATGCAACGGAAAATCTTGGTTTGTTTACTTGACAGACCTGGGAACTTACGTGAAGTGACTGCCTCCCTCAGACTCTCATGTATGCACACCTATGGGGTATTTTCTTAGTTGCTAGTGGCTGTAGGAGCACCGATCCACCGCCTACCCCTAGGCAGGTGGGCCTGGGCTGTGGAAGAAAGGCAGCTGAGCAAGCCAGTGAGCTGCATTCTTCCTTGTTCTCTGCTTCGGTTCCTGCCCCCAGGGTTCTGTCTTGAGCTCCTGCTCTGACTTCCCGCTGTGGATGATACACTAACCTGCAAGCCTTTTCTCACCCAAGTGCCTTATGAAAGCAATGGGGAAGCAATCCAGGGTACTCTGTTTCCTCATCTGCTGAGAAAGAAGCAAGACACATGGGCAGGAACCAGTCATTCCATTATGAATGTGGCCAGACGTTCCCCAACAGGAAATTGAGAGTCAAAACAAATCCCTCCTCCAATAAGTCACTTCTGCTGGACAAATATATACATACATATATATATATATATACACACATATATCCAACACAAGTAACACATTTTTTAAAATTATGCTGTAATCGTACTAATGCATAATGATTATGTTCTAATTCTAATCATGTGCACTTATATTAACATAACTAATAATAATTATACCCATCTGTACCATATGTATAATTATGTAATTTTAAAAAGGACTCTTGGTTGTTAGGAAAAGAAAGCAGCTTTTGACAGAATACCCATGATTGCTGAAAGTGATACATTGCCCTATGGCACTTCACATTTTTGAAAATCATTGTCAGTCGCATTATTTCATCTGGAATAATTCTACATAGGAGCTGGGAGTATTCATCGTGGTTTGAATGTTTATTCTTCCCTAAAAGCTGCAAAGCTATCGTCGCAGTAGGAGGCATAGGGCATGGGAGGGGAACAGATCGTGAGGGAGGGAGCTTCAAGCATGCGATTCACTCCCTTAGGAAGGAGCCCTTTCCACCACAGATGGACAGAGAAAGATACTCTCTGACCCAGAGCAGATCACCAGTCATCAAATCTCCCAGTTCCTTGATCTTGGATTTCGAGCCTTCACAACTCTAGTGAATAAGTGATTGATGTTTTACGAGCCAGCCAATTTTTCTGTACTTCACTCTGATGTCCAAACAGTCACCAAGGATGACAAAGCCAGTTGTGAAGTAAAGGTTTTTGCCTTTCAGCTCCAGATCCTCCCTTGTCATCTCCTCAAAAGCAATGTCTGCTCTCATCTCTCACCCACACGGATGTGCATCCGAGCGGCTAGCTGCTTCTCCTCATCCTTCTCCTGTGCACCTTGCATCCATGTCAGCACAGACTCCCAGTGGACTGTCTACCCAGCACACTTGTATCCCACACCAATGAAAAGTCAACACATCCCTAATTTTCACAGCTCTATTCACAACAACATAGCAAATGGCGCAACCTGATATGGGAGAAAATATGGGAGAATCCAGTTTAAGCCTTAATTTCTCCTCTTGAGGTTTTCCTTCCTGTGTAATTCATAGGGGTAAGTCCTGATGTGATATCAATCACTATACTTATGAACAAACATCACCTTGAGTGAACCAGTGAATCTGATAATCTTCCTGTATCAGCAATGATCAACATAGGATCTTTCCAGTACATACTGCTCTGTATCAGGGCATATATTCTAAAGCAAAATAGATAAGTAGTGATTTGTTTCTATTAAACTTATGAATTATTTTCATCAATAAATGAATACTGTATTAATATAGTGAAAATATATTACATATATCGTTAATCTTTAAAATAGTTTACTGCTTACTTTTTTTACCCTATCAGAAGGTAAGTAAAGAAAACTAAATAGTAAAAAGGTGGTAGTGAATCCACTATAACATCACCCATTAATTTAAGCCAGGAAAGTTGACACTGGAGAGAATGAAGCACCCAGGCAGAAGCAAATGTAAAATCATGAGAATGAATGTATTCACGCTGCTGGGAATGGCGATGAAACACAGAAGTAGTTCAACACACATGACCAGAAAAAATATGTAGTGTCCTTTCTAGGTTAAAATCTTCTACTCTTCTACGGTGCCATTCATGGCTAATCTTTCTCAGTCATCCTTTTGACAACAGGTGTGCCCTCCTCTTCAATTTGATTCTGATATCCACACAGATGGTCCCACCCCTACCCTGGCTTCTCAGAGCACCATCAGATTCTTAGCCAAGGACCTCCCTCCAGACGCCATTTGTATAAAACACTTTCACAGGAAAACACTAAGCATTGGCAGTAACAGCAGCCTGCCCTAAAACATCCTTTCTTCATCTAACACTTGCTTTCTTTACAAGCCAAGCCCACACACCAGTCTCTGAACTGGAATAATCAGTCAGCCCAATGGATAATTCATGACCACCAACATCAAGTCTTCCTATAATGTTGGCCTGTCATGCTGTGAAAGCATCCTAGTTTAACCTCCTTTTAACACACTTTTAGACTATATTCTACTTCTGCTCTCTTCAAATCTCTACATCTTTTTTCCTCTGACTCCTACCTACTCCCCAGCCTAGTGCTGCGATTGAACCAAGGCCTTTGTGAATACTGGACAAGTACTCTACCACTGAGCTACATCTTCAGCACTCCTTTTTATATTCAGTTGATGATCTTGTTTTTCATTTCACTGATAATGCCTTCATGTTTCCAAACTCAAATCCACCAAACTCCGCCCCATCCAGGCCTACACATTCCATGTATTTTGCTATTAAGATGGTTCAACTCCCTGTCCTCCTGAGCAAACCCCTGGTCCTTTCTTCCTCTGATCTTCTCTACTACACATCATTGACTTCACTCTGCTTTCCAGAGTCGTTTCCATCAGCGCAGAGAATCATTCTCCATCTTTATAAAAATGATTACTGGAGTACATATTTATGCTGTACATACTCCTTCACACTCTGTAAAACAAATTCCCAAATACATTTCGGTATTTCAGGTTATATGTTCTGCAGAATCTACTCCAATCATACTTCAAATTCTATCATGCGACTAAACTCAGTCTTGTTCGAGGCAATGCCTTCAGGATGTGCGATGGTCTGACCTCTTTTCCCTCAACTGCTCAGCAGTATTAGATCCTTGGATTCACAATGTGTCTAAACAGTCCTAGTCGGTATCCTGGACTCTGCTCTCTTCCTACTGCACTGCGATCTCGGTCTCATCTTTCATACCTGTGATATTTGGATTCCTCACTCCTCATTTCTCACACATCATTTTTTTTCCTAATTACAATCACTTCCAATGAGGCTTCAGCCAATCCTGTAGCTGATCTATGCATTCCCGCTTAGTTTTTTCTCTAGAGCTGCTAACCTTTCCTCTAATGTCAAGTTTGCATACTCAGCTTCCTAATGAGCATGGGCAGCTTATCATGTCAAAACTCAAGTTCTTGATTTCTCTCCCCATCTGCTTTCTCAGAATTTTCCCTATTGTTTAAATGATATTTCTACTTTCCATTTGCTTTGTCAAAAACACTTGCCCTATGACACATTTGAGTTTTTCCCTTTCATCCCCTGTATTCAAGGCAACCACCAATCCTGTTTTTCTCTTTTTAAATGTATTTTAAAACAACAACAACAACAACAACAAAAACAGCTACTATTTATTCTTTTCGCTTCATGCCACATCAGTCAAGAACTGGGTTTTGAGTTATTTATTCATTTTTCTCAGCTTTATTAATTTTTATCTTAAATGTGTAAGTGCATGTATGTGCATGCATGTCTGCTGCCTGTGGAGACCGGAAGATGGTATTGAATCCCTTGGAACTAGAGTTGAGTCATGGATGGCTATGAGCATCCATGTGGGTGCTGGTAACTGAACCTGGGTGAGTCCTCCTAACCCCTGAGCAATCTCTCCAGCATCTTCCTATATTTATCTTGTAGTTCTGGGGATGACTCAGGAGACTTGCACACGATGAAAGCACTCCAATACTGAGCAACACTCCTGGCTACAAAAACTTGTTTTTTGTTCAGGGATGACTCATCAGTGACAAGCATCATACCCAGGATCTATCTGTTGCTCATAAAGTCTTATGGAGTAAAGAAACTGACATTATTACCAGCATCGTTATCAGCGTCATCTCGATCGTTCCAATGCTGGGGGCTAAAGAATTAAAACAGAGTAATTCAGGCAGTGTTGTAAGATAGAGTGGAATAGATAGAGTGTAAGATAGAGTGGAATAGGCCCTGAAGTTAGGTAATAGTACTGGGAGGCACAGTTAAGAAAAAAGAACTGACTAGGAGGGCCAGCAGGGACTGTTGTGGTAAGACCAAGGTTCTTTAAGGAAAATATCATCAGACTTAAGACTTGAATTTTAAGGTGCTTCTCAGCCATTTGAAGTTCTTCAGGTGCAAATTCTTTGTTTAGCTCTGTACCCCATTTTTAAATAGAGTTATTTGACTCTCTGGAGTCTTAACTCATTGAGTTCTTAGTATACATTGGATATTAGCCCTCTGTCGGATGTAGGGTTGGTGAATCCTTTCGCAATTTGTTGGTTGCCGTTTTGTCCTTTTGACTGTCCTTTGCCTTACAGAAACTTTGTAATTTTATGAGGTCCCATTTGTCAATTCTTGACCTTAGAGTATAAACTATTAGTGTTCTGTTCAGGAACGTTTCCCCTGTGCCAGCGTCACTAGTCATTAGGAGAATGCAAATCAAAACAACCTGAGATTTCACCTTATATCAGTCAGAATGGCTAAGATTAAAAACTCAGGAGACAGCAGGTGTTGGCCAGGATGTGGAGAAAGAGGAACACTCCTCCACTGCTGGTGGGAATGTAAGTTGGTACAACCACTCTGGAAATAAGTCTGGTGGTTCCTCAGAAAACTGGGCATAAAACTTCCGGAGGACCCTGCAATACCACTCCTGGGCATATAGCCAGAGGATTCCCGGGCATGCAATAAGGACACATGCTCCACTATGTTCATAGCAGCCTTATTTATAATAGCCGGAAGCTGGAAAGAACCCAGATGTCCCTCAATGGAGGAATGGATACAGAAAATGTGGTATATTTACACAATGGAATATTACTCAGCAATTAAAAACAATGAATTCATGAAATTCTTAGGCAAATGGTTGGATCTAGAAAATATCATCTTAAGTGAGGTAACCCAGTCACAAAAGAACACACATGGAATGCAGTCACTGATAAGTGGATATTAATTAGCCCAGAAGCCCTGAATACCCAAGACACAACTCACATATCAAATCATTCCCAAGAAGAAGGAAGGAGAGGGTCCTGGTCCTGGAAAGGCTTGATGCAGCATTGTAGGGGATTACCAAGACAGAGAAGTAGGAAAGGGTTGATCGGAGAACGGGCAGAGGGAAGGCAGAGGGTAGAGGGCTTATGGGACTTATGGGGAGGGGGGAACTGGGAAAGGGAAAATCATTTGGAATGTAAACAAAGAATATAGAAAATAAAAAATTTTTTTAAAAAGACTTGAGTTTTAAAAAAGAAAAAAAATTAAAAAAAATTAAAAAAAAAGACGAGTTTTTATTCAAAGTCAGTGAGGCATGGCCATATGCAGGATTTATCACACATGTAGAATACTAAATATTATTAGAAAAGCTTGGTATTACTTGATTTCCTCACCAATACCCTGACACACAGAAAGAAAATAATCATAATACAGAAGAAAGCTGGAGGAAGAGGCAGGAGGATATATGTGAGTTTGGGCTCAGCCTGGTCTACATAGCAAGTTCTAGGACTACATAGAGACTCTGCCTCAACGGATAAGAGAGAGAAAGACAGAGAGACAGAGACAGACAGAGAGAGGCAGAGACAGAGAAAGACAGAGTCACAGAGAGGAAGACAGAGAAAATGGTGATTTTTGTAAAGTCACTAACTTAAAACCCACTATTATTCTATAATTCTACAGACCAACAATGTCTCTATGTCTTTCTCTCTCAGGGTTATCTGACTATCATGTTGTCTTTCTACTGAAATAGTAATTTTATTCACAAAGCACAAGGGTCAAAATAAAATAAAATTCAAGTTTCTATCAATATCTGTAAGGACATCTTATGTAATAGATGGTATCTTCCCTCAGAAACATATATTTGCATTCAACTGGGAACAAGCACACAATATTGTATCAAACTGTATCAGACTTAGAATGAGAATTCACACTGCATATGGGTAGGAAAAATACAATAGAACTAAATGATATTTAATATATGAGAAAAGAGTATAAAAGGATATAAATAAATTAATGGAACTTGGACTAGGAGAAGATATTTAAAAATCTAAGGGCTGAGGGATATGTCAGATGACATTTCAGGATTAATTGTTCATTGTCAGAATGAAAACACAGTGTATGTAGTGGTGGATATCTGTGCAGAAGACAAATGTAACTTAGAGAAGGAGCTAAGTTTAAGAAAATAAAACAGTAAAAAGATCCTAAAATGATCTTTCGTTTCACACTGTGATCTGCATTTGATACAGGACTGAAATCTGCCCTGCAGATTTTCTCTACTTTTAATTTTTAATGAACAAGATGATTTCAGGTTTTTGTTTGTCTTATTTTAATCTCCTGCAAGCTGGGCAAGTGCCCTATCTCCGGGCTATATCTTGGGTATGGATGCATTGCTTGTCAATAAAAAATCCTATGGCCTATAGGAGAGGGTAGAATAGAAGGTGGGGACATCCAGAGGCAGAAAGGATTCTGGGATAGAGTATGGCAGGGACAGTGTTCACCTAGGAGAGGACAGAGGACAGACGCATGAGACCTGAGCAGAGGCAGCCAGCCACATGGCAAAACTTAGATTAGAATAAATGGGATATAAGTTATGAGCTGACTGGGGACAAACCAAAGCATATGGCCAAGGTGACTGCAGATATATTTTGAGTCTCAAAAGTTGTCATTCGAGGAGCTTGATTACAGCTATATCCTCAGAAGTACTTTGGAATTGTATTTATGTATTTATTCATTTTCTTGAGACAGGGTCTAAGTATGTCACCTTTGCTGGCCTCAAACTCACACAGATCCACCTTCTTCTGCCTCCTGAATGTTGGAAGCAAAGGCATACCACCATCTCCAGCTCTACACTGAAATTCTTTCTGACACCATGACTTCTATACTCCTGATTAAGGTAGTGTTAGACGTGACAGCAAACACACCCCTGTAATCCTAGCACTGGGAGGCTGAAGCCATGGGATCCATGTAAGGCTGCGATTAGCTTAGGTTACATGGTAAGTCTGAGGCCAGACTGGGCTACAAAGCAAGATCCTGCCTTTAAGATGCATGCTCGCATGCATTTATACATTCATGCATAGATAAAAATAAAAGATAACTTGTAAAGTTTTTTCCAATATGCTGATATCCAAAAGGAACCTACTAGAAGGTTAGAAGTCCATAATGAACTAGAAGCAGTATTCTCCTTTATACAGTTGAACTATGAACAACTTCAGTTAACTGTGAACAAACCATCAACCATGAATCAAATGAAAGTAAAGAATGTAATTAAATAAGATGCCCAAATTCCAACAACTGGATGCCAAAGAGGGGAGAATGCTGTGATTAAAACAACAACAACAACAACAACAAACCAGTACACAGATGTCGTGCCTACCTTGCAGTGGTCATACTGGAGCTGTAGGGCAGGAACGTCCCCTCCGATGGGCATCTGTTTCTTAAGCTCCTCGTCTTTCATATTGAGCCATTTGATCAGCTCTTCCAGCGACGCCAGCAGCCTGGTCCATTTCTCAGCACTGGCCTCCAAATGGGCCCTGTGGACAGGTAAGAAGGAGGTGTGCCACTAAGAAGTGTCAGCAGCTAGCAGCAAGTTAAAAAGTGATACACACTCCTCTGATCTCATCACCATACACATACAAACAATCATCAAACAAGATTCCCAAAGAGAAAAAGAAAAAGAAAAAGAAAAGGAAAAACAAAAAGAAAAAGAAAAAGAAAAAGAAAAAGAAAAAGAAAAAGAAAAAGAAAAAGGAAGACTTACTGGTGGTACAGAAAACAAACTCTGTGAGAAACAGTTATTTCAAAACAGCTATATTATCTAGGCTCTGTCTGTAATACTTAAAATTATGAACCAGGTTCTGATCGTTCACACACACTACACAAATATTAAATACAAAGATTCAATAATTTTCTCATTTTTATCAAAATACATAGTTAGAAGAAGAAGAAATGGAATGCATATGAAACATCTGGAGTCTGGTTGGTGTCTTACGCCATTAATCCCAGAACTCAGGAGACAGAGGCAGAGATATCTGTGAGCTCAAGATCAGCCTTGTTTACAGAGACAGAGCAAACTACTTGATCAAGGGATAAACAGTGAAGGTTTGTTTCAAACACACACACACACACACACACACAGAAGAAAAAAGACACACAGACACTATTTACTAACTTTCATGTTTAAAAATATTTATTTGAAATTTATTCATTCTCTGTATAGCCCTGGCTGTCCTGGAACTCACTCTGTAGACCAGGCTGGCCTAGAACTCAGAAATCCGCCTGCCTCTGCTTCCCAAGTGCTGGGATTAAAGGTGTGCGTCACCATCGCCCAGCTAATCTTATTTTTTTAAAGATTTATTTTTCTATTTTATTTATACGAATATACTATAGCTGTCTTCAGACACACCAGCAAGAGGGCATCAGATCCCATTACAGTTACATTGTGAATCACCATGTGGTTCCTGGGAACTAAACTGGAACAGCAGTCAGTGCTCTTAACCGCTGAGCTATCTCTTCAGTCCCCAGACTAATCTTTTTTTTTTTAAAGATTTATTTATTTATTTATTATATGTAAATACACTGTAGCTGTCTTCAGACACACCAGAAGAGGGCATCAGATCTCATTACGGATGGTTGTGAGCTACCACGTGGTTGCTGGGACTTGAACTCAGGACCTCTGGAAGAGCAGACAGTGCTCTTAACCGCTGAGCCATCTCTCCAGCCCCCCAGACTAATGTTTTAAGGAGAGGAAATTATTAACCCCCAATATTTCTTATAATGAAGTACATTGTTAGAATTAAGACATTAGAAATATTTACTCCAAACTGTTGAAAAAAACAGTCACTATTTAGCCGAGGCACTTCTTGGCTTTAGGTTGACTAGAATCCTTTGAGAATCTTAGCATTAATCAGAGGACAAATTCTTCCTGGTTTTTGCTAAGAACCTGGAAGAGACCCATTCATCTAGACTGGAACCCACAGAAGGGCTGGATTTAAAAACATGTCCTATTTAGAGAAGCTCCATTCATTCAAGGAATCGCACTTCGCTATACCCAGGTGGATAGGCATGAATGTGAACTTAGTGCTAAGCCAGTGAGATGGACTGCCTCGTATGTCTGCAATCAGCCAGGTTCAGAGGGTCGAGCCCATTCACAGAGAGACAGAGAGAGAGAGAGAGAGAGAGAGAGAGACTTATAGTGGAAGTTTCTGCTACATAGAGCACACATCCAAACTCCATGTCTTCTAAGGTAACCATTATCACCATGTTGGCATTAGGATCCTCACTTCCATAAATCTGATTCTTTACCAAGGACACAGAAGCCATCCACTAGGCTCAGCCACTACTGTCTCTAGGACCACTAGGTAATCTCCTGTGCGCCTCTGATCCACGTGCGCTTCTGTCTCAAAGTGAACAGCAAGCGGTACCTCATTGATCACATTTAGGTGCCATTTCCAGCAATCCTCATTCAACAGTTATAAACTTTGGTTAAAAGTTCATCTAGCTCATCTCTTGCTATCACATAGCAATAACCAGGGTCTATCATCCAATATTCTAGACCTAAAGGAAAATCCAGGGCTCTGGGTGCACTTTAAAATACCACACGCTTGCATTCACATAGTTACTGCAAAGGCCAATTATCTTTCCATCTCTTCACAGATGCGCTGCCATCTGGCTAATAAAACCAACTACTCAAACTTGAACATTCTATGCCCCATTCCAAAAGGTTAGCTATAAAATACTAAGACATAATTTTGAAGTCTTAAACATGTCTGAAGAATTTTACAACTACCGCAAAACTGTTTAGCTTAAATTTCAGTTTGGTTTAGAATTGAGAAATGGATCAGTAGGTAGGGTGCTTGCTGAACAAGCATGAAAACTGGATTCAGATCCCCAGAACCCACGTAAAAAACAAAATAAATCAACCAATCAAACAAACAAACAAACAAAAAACAACAACAAAAGGCACAGAGGCATAGTGGCTACATATAATCCCAGCAATGGAGAGGCAAAGAAATCTTAGCTGTATTAGCTTGTTAGCTGGAATCCATGAGCTCTGAGATCAGCTGGTAAGCCTGACTGATTAATGAAGTAAAGAAAACCAGAGGGACACATGACTTCAACCTCCGGTCTCCAATGCACTTACACACCTGTGCAGATAAATATACACAACACACACACAATTCATTTTCTTTTCTTTTTTTTACTATTGTTTCTATTTGTTCCACAGATGCCAGGGTTGTCCTCACTTGATAAAACTGTGTTCTGACAAGATCCTGATTCTGCTTGAGCTCCAGCTTTTCTATATTCTTATTAATGTGGGGCAAGACTTCCTGATAAACAATAAATTTTCTTGCCATAGATAGGGCACAGCTAAATCATTCCAATCATATTAATGAAAATCCCTGTACAGAGCCACAATGCAAAACACTTGCTGCATTATGCATACCTGACAGGGCTGTTGTAATTGCTTACAAATCCTTGTTAAATGCACAAGACAGCTAGAAATCACAGGTCTCCATTCAACCAAGAAGTGCTAAATATGTCCTGAATAAACCACTTCTGTGCGTATCTGACCTCTTACCCAGATCTAATGCTGCATCTGCAGTGCCTGAGATTTCATAATCAATCAATAACTAAGCGACAGATCATGCCTCTTGATAATCCGGTCCTACATGCTTCCTGAAGAGCACGCAAAGGTCTTCCTCCATGCAATGGACTCTATTGAGTAGACAGGAATACTGGGATTGATCACGGAGTATTATGGTATTTAGGAATTCAGCCCCCGGAGGACCATGTGCACAAATGAAGGCCATACTTTTATAAGCAAGGCTACAGCAGCTTTGAGATGAGAATGGAAGCATCGAGTCCATGTGCGTCTCATGCCTCTGCTCTCCCATAATAAACACTGAGTTCATCAGACAGAATCTCTGCCTGGAAAACCTGTTCTGTTTATTCTCCGGGACATCGCACCTCTGTGCTTAGCAGATTTCTACCACATGCCCACATAGGCACGGGCTTCTGCAGTAGCCTTTGCTGTTCCTGGGTCAGTTTAGTTCTTTCATCTTTCAAGATGAAAGCCTTTTCCTGGCTAGTCGGTTGAAGGCTCTGTAAGGAGAAACTGTATGTTTGTACTTGGCTTAGTTGTGGTCTCTCTCCATTGACTATAAACCTTTTATAACTCGAAATGTCCCAACACTACAGATAGCAGGTCATCCACCGGGTCAGGGCATTTCAGGCAAAACACTGCTTTATCTAATTCATTATCTGTAGAAACGGTTTTTCAATAATTATCACAGGGTCTTCTTGACATCAGTTCATATTTATCATATGTAAGATGTGCAATAGGCCCTCTCACTGATTATAGTATTAACCTCAGATAGTATCTACAATGGATTCTGTCTTATACAGATATCCTGTTCTGATGAAATCTGATTTTATAAAGCTCTGAGTTTTATAAGTTTTTACATGACTAGTTATTCAAAAATTATAATATAAAGACTTATTAGAAGAAATGCATTTATTAAAAGCTTTTTTTTTTAACCAATTGGCTTTGGTAGGAAAAGAATTACACAGTGAAATGTATAGACCTGTCTGTTTAAAATCACCAAAGTTATTTTTCAAAGTAACTATCATCAAAGAAATTTATCTGACTCCTCACCAGAATATAATGATCAACAAAGAAAATCGTGTAAGCTAAAAGGGGACTCTGGTTTAGGGACCAGAGTCAGAAATCAGTTCTCAGAGTGATTGTTTAGCATGCACATGTCCTGGTTTAATCCCCAGCAGCTCATAAACCAGGTGAGGTGGGGCCTCCTGTAATCTCGGTGTTCAGGAGGTAGAGGCAGGAGAGTCAACAGTCCAAGATCATTCTTGGCTCCACAGTGGGTTCCAAGCCAGCCTGGGACACATGAGAGCCTGTCCAAAGGAAGGAAACATGAAGAAAAGGTGTGGGAGGGTAAGGGGGGGGAGGAGGTTGGGGAGGAGAGAGGTGGGGAGGGGGCAGAGAGGCGGGGAAGAAAACAGTTCTCAGTAATCAGTATGAACCAATGTTCACAGGAGCGCCCCTTAGGTACAACAGGACTTCCAAAACCAAAGGCAAAATGTCAATATTTGAAGATCAAATTTGGAAAAATTCAAGTTCACCAAATACACTCCCAAGATAGGAAAACTGGCAGCAACTCTGCTAAATATCAGGACACAGAAGCAGCCAAGGGTCTCTGGCAGCTAGGAGGATGTGGACCTCAACCAACCACGGCTTTCCGTTAGCAACAGTAGAAGGAGGAAAACTATAAATTGCTCAACTAAATGGGACACAAGTCAAAACACTTTTGCAAACTTGGTCTCCTAAGCTGCATAAGGATCTCAGTGAAGAGAAGACAAAGACATACTATCTCCTGGAGCATAAAAACCTACACAGATGAAAATCTGTAATCCTGGGTACAAGTGTGATTTCTTTTCAGATACTGTGAAGCCCACTTAATTTAAATTGTGTTACAATGAAAAAGCAACAACAACAACAAATGTAACTTAGAATATGTATATAAGGTAACAAGATTCAAAACATTATTCCTGCTCCCAAAATGAGCGTGGAAGGGACAACCAAATAAAAGTCTTAACATTTAGCCACTAAAGAGCAGCCCAAAGCTATGACTGGATGTGTCTGGCACCTGTGATGTGTAGCTATTGAAATACACATGTGAAGGTAACTAGGACTTAAACTCAGTTCCTCAGTCACACTAACTGCAGTTTAAGAGTTCAAAATGCCACTGTTGGCTTACCAGGCATGGTGAGACCAGACTGACAGGACCCCTTCCTGTCACCAGAAAGCCCTGCTGGAGAATGTTCTAACAGACACAGTAGAATCTTGTTTTGTTATGTTTAGGAAAAGGAGACTTTAGGTTTATAATGTCGTTAGCAAAACCAAGTCCTTAAGGTTAAGATGGCACTATAAAACATGAGACACGAGACACCAAGGATGATGGCGAATGACCCTAAGGGCTTAGAGAACAGTGCCCCAAATTTTTTAAAAGACTTATAAAAGAAACACAAAATAGAATTTTATCTTTGAACTCTGTTTCCGTCACATTTGACAACTTCCCTGGCCTTTGAAACCTCCTGTTAGGATGGATCTATATTAAACATCATTAAGCCGATAAGTGGATATTTAATTAATATCATCTTACATTAAATAAATTTAATTTAAAAAGGTAAGCCATGGCATTCAGTCTTGAATTTATTAGTATAATTCCAATTCAGTTTTAAAAGTGATCATAAAGTACTGCCAGCATTCTTAAGAGCCTATTTTATAAGTGAAATCTTAACTCTTTAGATAACTCATTGTGCACTGACCTGAATATATATATATATATATATATAGATAGATAGATAGATAGATAGATAGATAGATAGATATAGATATAGATATATAGATAGATAGATAGATAGATAGATAGATAGATAGATAGATAGATATAGATATATAGATATATAGATATATAGATATAGATATATAATGTTATGCATTGTATTTAAGATGCCATAGCATATTTAGCACATTGAATTTTAGTATTTAAAAGGCTCAAACATGGTCATCCAAAAACTTTAAAGTAATAGTTAAGGTAGTTGTTCCAGTGACCACACCATGATTAAAGTAGTTATGTCCATAAGTACTTAAGAGTAGATTTGATGCAAAAACAAAACAAAATAAAACAAAACAATAAAGAGCATATATCCACTTCCTAGAAACAAATTAAAGGAAACATTCCCCATCATGGCATATGAACTAAACACTATTGGAAATGCAGAAATCACAAATAGTATTGACTTGGAGTGGGGAGGACATTATCCATCAAATGGCCTTATCTTCAAAAAACAATTAAGTCATGACAGAAAGAAAGGCTTGGAGACTAAAGAGAAAACAAGACCTTTGAAGATAGGCATGGTGGTGAATAAAACAGAAAAAAATCAGAATGATAACACCAATTGTCAGTAGGCAGCATCAAATTATATAAAGAAAGCCTTAGCTTCTGCCTCCCACCCCCCCCTTCCTAAAGCACCACAAATCTGGTGGTTGGTGGGGCGTTCAGTTGGTAAAATGCTTGGACTGCAAGCATGAGCATCTATGTTCAGATTCTCAGCATCCACAGCAAAGCTGGTACTTGTAACCCAGCACTGGAGGTGTGGAGACAGAAAATCCCTGGAGGCTTCTGGCTCCAGGTTCAAAGAGAGAACCTGCCTCAAAATTAACAACAACAACAACAATTTAAAAACACAGTGCAAAGCTATAGAGGAACATACACATCTTTAATCTCTCCATGTTTGTGCATCTACATGTAGATGCATTTTAAAAGGCACATGGTTGTGAAGACGCACATACATAGAAAGGGAAGGAAGGAGGGAAGAAGAAGGGAGGGAAGGAGGAAGGGAAAGGAGGGAAGGAGGGAGGGAAAAAGGGAGGGAAGGAGGGGACAATTAATCCAAGATCACTAGGAGGGGATAGAGAGAGGAAGTGGGTACCAGTATATCAAAGTGAACAGAAGAAGTAGAAGAGAAAACTCAGCTGAGTGGGGTGGTGGGGTGGGGTGGGGGTGCAGGGGCAATGCGAGGGCGTGGCTTTGACTAGACTGTCTTATGAAGAGCTGCAAGCTGGCTGGAAGTGTTGAGAAAACCCCTCCAGAACACTGGCCTGTGGGCAAATTTATGGGGTCCTGTCTGGATTAAAGTCTGATGCGGAAAGGCCCAGCTCACTGTGGGCTGTGCCACCCTTGTGGTCTAGAGTTGTAGGAAAGCCACACAAGTCACAGAAGAGGTCAGTAAGCGAGGCTCCCGATAGTCGGTTCCTGCCCTCAAAGACCGCGACGTTGAAGTGGGAGGGAAATAAAGCCTTTCCTCCCCAAACTGCCTTTATTACAGCATTGGAAAACCAAACTAAGGCAGAAAGGAAGCAATCCGTCATGGAAAAGGCTGGAAGAAGGTGGGGTTGAGGAAGAGAACAGAATATCATGAAAATTGTATGACAATTTTTAAATCAATGAAGAAAATGAAAATGTTGGAGGATGGTCATTTTTAAATATACTGCAGGTGCCTAGAGTTTAATTATAAATATATTGTATGAAATTAATAACAGTTATATAATAGTGCATGGATGGCTCCAGCTAGGGAAAAATGGGGTCCCAGCTGGAGAAGGCTCATCACTATCATATGAAAGAGGGTTTCATTAAGAATGCTGCACATAAGTTTGATTTGATTGATTTTGGACATTCAAGTGTCCAGTGGAATGCACCTGAATTCCTCTGGAGAGCACCCTGCCCACGGTCTCCTGTGTCCCGGGGACTGGGTAACCTCAGGGAGGCCAAGATGGAGATGAAATCAATGGAAGCCCAGGATAAGCAGATCTAAGGGACTTAAGAATAGAACAGGGCTGAGAACTTTTACAGACAGTGCAAAGAGAAACTTGAAGATTAAAATAAAAAAAAATTAAAAAAAAATAAAGGTTATGGCTGGGTGATAGCATATACCATTAATCCCAGCCCTGGAGAGGCAGATATGGGCAAATCTCTGAGTTCAAGGCCAGCCTGGTACAAAGAGCAGGTTCCAGAACAGTCATGACTACACAGAGAAACTCTGCGTCAGGAAAAAAAAAAGTTACCAGTGTGAACGTTTCCACCAAGGATGAGAGGTGAGGGCGGAGGATAAAAGGAAGTAGTATGTGTACTTCAAAGAGAAAGGAAGCCTATGGTCCTATAGATTAAGAGTAAGATGATAAAAGGGCAGAAATATAGAAGCATTATTTCTAAAAGAAAAGGAGATGTGGAGAGATGGGAAGCAAGGCAGGAGCAGCCACATGAGGCTGCCAATTAGCCACCTGTCCCTGTGTGACAGGGCTCCTTTTGCAGGCAAACTGCCTTCCAAGGCCAGTTCATGACTGAGATTCTGATGTTTGGTGTCCATAGGAGGCTTACTATTCAGAGTGTTCCCACTGGCAAGGAAAATGGAGGAAATTAACCTCTATTAAAGAACATTTCAAGTAAAGTAGGCAATTAAGAGAAAAGTCAATTTTCAATTAATTATAGGGAAGAGTGGGGAAGAGTCTGCAGAAATATTAACGATATCAGAGAATCAGATACCAACAGAAGGCAATGTGAGAACCAGGCAGGACTCCAAAAGCAACTCCACCCACATCATTTGCATGTATAATGAAGGAGGCGGAGCCTGATATAAACTGGCCCAGAGAGGACTTTTGCTGTACAATAGGCCTTCAGAGAGGTGTTTGTTTGTTTGTTTGCTTGTTTGCTTGTTTGTTTTCCCACTCTTGGCTTGTAGGGTGTCTCATTTGGAAAGCCCCCTTGAGAAGAGACTACTGGGAATTCTGCATCATTCTAGGGTTGAGTTAGCAATCTAAGCTCTAAGCCAGCACCTGCCTTCTGTCCGTCATTCCCACAGCATCAGACTTCGTAAGGATGCCGGCTGAACCCACTTTTCTTTCACATTTGTTCAGCATCCAGCCAAGAAAGAGGGTACTACTTACTGGTGAGTCCCTTGAACAGTTCCTACACTAACGACTAAGATATGGGAGGGGTTGGGGAGGGAAGGAATTTCTGTAGTACCCAAGTAGGGACCGCGAACAATAAGAAACATCAGCTACTTCCTGCAGACACTGTATATGGGTTAAATAAAACATGCACGGAAGCCCCACTAAGGAAATTACTCTTAATTCACATACAAAGAAACTGAAGCACAAACACGGGTCAGTGACCTGTCCACTGACTGTTGCACGACAACACCAGTATGTGAAGATAGTCTCTCTCCAAAGCACAGTGCTCTCCAAACCTACCCTGTTCCAAGTCTTTCTAAGTTGAGCTTCCTATGTGAAAAGCCCACTCCTGAGAAAAATAAACCACTTTATCTCAAATTTATGCAAATTTGTAAATGATATGTGATTTTATTTTTTTTACACATTTGAAGATTTAAAAAATGAAAAGTTCTTTCATCTTTATTTACACATATCTAATCACAGAAAGCACAAGTGAGACCATGTGGACACAAACATAGCATCTACACAGCATAAACAATGATTGGGCCTCCTCCTCTAACACCAACGAACAGGATAGGTGCTGATGCAGAGATAATTTCCAACTGGAGCTATAGAGAGAAGAGTGCATAGCATATCACAATTCATTCTTCCTAAGAAATAGAGGGGTTTCAAGTTTTAATTTATGAGACCTAGCAGAGCACAAATGTTCCAGCACATGGTACCCTTTATTCATAAGAAAATCATTCAGGACAAATAATAGTGGATGATTTCTGTTCTCTGGCATTCTGTTCTCTGTGTGCATTCCCAACACCTACTGAAGTAGATCCACTGACCCAACCTTGTGGATGAATGAATAATAGCCTAGAGTCTACTTTTACCAGGGTCTACAGAGACTGAGACACAATGAAATCATTCTAGTTAGTCTTTCTGATAATCAAGTGTGTTGGACACAGATGATACACCCTGGCAAAGTTCAGCGGGGTAAAGTAATTTGTCCAAGTTCAGAAAATAAACAGTCAAGTGCAAGAATCACATTCGGGGGAATCATTTGGTTTTAAGGTTATGCATATTCAACACGTGATACAACCAAACTTAAGGCTTTTAACCAACATTCCTCTTTGGAATTATCACTCTTGCTAATATGTTCTTCTGTAAGTGTCCCCTTAACTTACTGGCAATTAGAAGCTGTCTATCAGCTTCTATGACCTTAAAATGTGCTTGAATCCCAATAATGGTACCCAATATGTCTCTCAGCTTTTATGACCTTAAAATGTGCTTGAATCCCAATAATGGTACCATTCTGTTGCCTGGGTAATTGGCTGATTTCCTTCTCAGACCCCTGATCCTAATGCCCATATTTAACTGAATTTTACTTTCATCCAAAGCATAACTGAATCATCACTTCTACATTTTAGTGTCTACAGGAGGCAATTAATCTCAATAAATAAATATATTTTCAGATTGGACATAGACACTTGATGGAGCAAAATAGATCCAATGCCAAGATTTAAAGAATTCTACATTCAAATTCTGGCTTTTATCTTATTAGCTCAATCTTTATATTCATTAAATTTCTCATATGGCCAGGCGGTGGTGGCGCACGCCTGTAATCCCAGCACTCTGGGAGGCAGGGGCAGGTGGATTTCTGAGTTTGAGGCCAGCCTGGTCTAGAGTGAGTTCCAGGACAGCCAGGGCTACACAGAGAAACCCTGTCTGAAAAAAACAAATCCAAAAAAAAAAAAAAAAATCTGATATGGAAATCCTGACATTCTACTGTACCAGGATTTTTTCAAAAACAGTCACACGCCACTTAACAATAGAGTCATGTTCTGAGAAGCCATAAGATCGCTACAATATAAATTAAGTAGTTGTGTGAAACCAACCACTCTACATAAAGTGATGGATAAATTAGTACACAGTGCAAGACTACTGAGTAAAGTAAGTGTTCTAAATGGGCAGGATGAGACTTGTATGTAATGTCAGTACACTCTGGATGAAAGATAAAGAAGAGTTAAGGCCAGGGCCTAAAGACATAGTTCACAAGTTAGGAGCACCTCATACTCTTGTAGAGGACCTAGGTTGGTTCCCAAAATCTACATGGCAGCTCCCAGTTGCCCATAACTTCAGTTCTAGGGGATTCAATGTCCTCTTCCACCTCCATGGGTTGCTACATTCATGGAGTACAAACATTTGCAATGGTCATATACATGGACATAATTAAAATGAAGGGAATTGTTGTTTTGTTTTTAGCAAAGCATTAAAGGCTAATTTTGCCTACAAAATAAACTCAAGGTCAGCCTAGGCTATAGGATGCCTTCTCTATAAAAATGAATGCCTTTAATTCCTACACTTCAGTGGCAAAGGTGGGAAGATAACTCTGAGTTTAAAGTCAGTCTGGTCATGTAGTGACTACTAACTAGTCTCAAATAGAGAGAGAGAGAGAGAGAGAGAGAGAGAGAGAGAGAGAGAGAGAGAGAGAGAGAGAAAGAGAGAGAGAGAGAAAGATTAGATAAGATAGATAGATAGATAGATAGATAGATAGATAGATAGATAGATAGATAGATAGATAGATAGATAGGCAGGCAGACAGGCAGACAGGCAGACAGGCAGACAGGCAGACAGGCAGACAGACAGGACTCTAATGATCCTAACATAGAATAAAATATACAATATAATGATAAACACTTAGCAATTAGCAAGTGTCAGTGACATTATCATGCCTATTGTTGTGTGATTTAAAACATGACTAAAAATATCCTGGGACAAACAGTAGAGTGCACTGGATATAAATAAGGTGAAAACTTCTAACTACGTACTAATTCTTTCAGTAGTGCTAAGGACTGAACCCAAGACCTTATGCACAGAGTTAAGTCCTCTACTGTTAAATCTATCTTCAGTATCAACTGGCAAGAAAACAGACTTTGGATTTCTGATAGAGTTGTACTAATCCTTCTCGTTCTGATAGACCCAAATCTACATAAGCAAGCACACACGCACATGTTTTATTTTGATATTGAGTGTTCTGACCTGATGCTAGCAGATTTTGCCTTCAGATCATTCCATCTTTGGTTCATGTCATCCAGTCGATGCTGAAGCATTGTTGCCTCCTCAGAGCTCCCCAGAGCTTTCACCATCTTCTGCCTGTTTCCATCGATGCTTTTAAATATGTCATTGTGGGCATCAATTTCTGCCTGGATGTCCTAGAGAGAAAGGCAAAGAGATGAAACAATGGTAAAGGTCACGGGGGTGGGGGGGCACATTGCAGGGTCTCTACATGAACGTGTGCAGAAAACTGTTGTCACTCAAAACACTTTATTTTACCATCAATGATGTATAACAAAACCAAGGGTTCCCATAGTTCCAACACTGAAAATAACAGCCTTTAAATCTCTAATATATCGATTCCCCGTGTTCTAAAAGCAGAATTTATAACAATCTACATTCATGTACCATCCTGTTTGATTTTTAGTATTTTAGAGGGAGTGGGCAGTTTTTTAAATTTTATTACTATTATAAATCACTGAATTTTACTTAACATTAAGTAAGATTATTTCTGTCTACCCTTTACACACTGCCAAAGCACATGTAATCTGTGATGTGTTTTGCATTTGGACAAACTTACTTTCCCTCTGCCTGCCATTTTAATCTCATACAACTTATTCTAAAACCTTTGAAGACATTCATATATATGCTTACCTTCATTAAGAAATAATAAGAGAAAAAGAAATTTTCTTTGATTAAAGAGGAAAGTAAAAGCTAACACTGAAATTACTTGCAGAATGTAAGGAAAAACAAACTTGTTACAGTATCTATCCTAAGACCATGTTACAGTATCTATCCTAAGACCGCGTTACAGTATCTATCCTAAGACCATGTTACAGTATCTATCCTAAGACCATGTTACAGTATCTATCCTGAAAACATGTTACAGTATCTATCCTAAGACCATGTTACAGTATCTATCCTAAGACCACGTTACAGTATTTGTCCTAAGAACATGTTATCGTATCTATGCTGAGAACATGTTACAGTATCTATCCTGAGAACATGTTACAGTATCTATCCTAAGAACATGTTACAGTATCTATCCTGAGAACTTACTACAGCATCTATCCTGAGAACTTGTTACAGCATCTATCCTAAGAACATGAATGCATGAATACACTCAATTAATATTTTGCTTTAGTGGTAACAAGCAATTGAATTTGAAAAGCAAGGTATGAAGCTATATGCTATGTTTATGTAAATTTATATATTTTTTCAAGTTATCATATGCATTTATAGAAAAAGGCAAGCACGTTACAATGCTAAAAAAATCAAAATGATATAATCTTCATCTGAAGAGGTCATAGAAAAATCTAGGATTTCTCCTGTGAATATGTCCTTGAATTTTGAAAAGTTTCTACAAACACAAAGCAGCACTTTTAGAAATAGGCAGACATTATGATTTTAAAGAACTGTAGAATTTCTGATCAATGATCAATCTTTTGCCCCCACTCTCTAAATACTGCTTTTGTATCAACTTAGCAGTTATCTTTCATCCTGAATTACTCGGAAGCAGTCCAATGATAATTTACTGATATGATGGTCACTAAGAATGAACACATGGTTATGAAAGTGGCAACAGAACAGAGAGCAGACACCAGAGCAGGCCATGAAGCTGTGGTGCTCCTCCCCATCTCTCAGTGTATAATAAGCAGTATACCAGAGGAACAGGCAATGAATCTGGATTAGGGAAAAGGGGGCTGATGCTTCAGCACCATAGTTCCCTTCTCCTCTCAGCTTATATTCTTAATACAGCCTCTTATAATGCTCTGGGGTTTGGTGTCCTGAGGCCCAAAGATAAAATTGAAATTCTCTCTTAAATGTGATAGTGTGTAGAGATGCAGCTTTGGACAGAGGGTGATGCCATCTATCCCAAAGACTGCCTTGCCCTTTCTACTATAAAGGGCATAGTATGAAGCATCCTAGAACCAGAAAGTAGGCTTTCACCAGACACCAAAGCTGTGGGTGTCTAACCTTGGACTTCCTTATTTTCAGAATGGGAGAAATACGTTCTGCTGTTTACAGTCTAATCAGCTCAGGTCGCATCGTAACAGCAGCTGAAGGTGAGATGGCTTCCTTCTTCCTAAGGTGCCCTGCCAGCTCCTCCAAGTAACTGGCTTGGTCACAAAGCAGAGTGAGGTTAGTCTTTTCACTGGGCAGAAGAGGGCCAAGTGTTCAGCCCCTTTGATGGGTAGCTTACTGGTGTTGTGGTAGTGGATGACTTCGGGGACACTGTCAAAAGGGGTACTGTTCTGACCCAGAACATACTTCTCTTTGGTCTTGGCCAGTTTCATGTGCATGAATTCCCAGTTGCTCTTCAGGGAGAAACTTAGAAGACTACTTTGCAGTGCTGTAAGATCTATATCATTACCGTATTTCTCAAGAGACTCAGTGATACAATCAACAAGGCCTCTCTTTGCTTTCCATTGCCAAGGGAACTTGGCCTCACATTCTCTGAACCAGTGAACCACACCAAAAGTCACAACACAGCCTCAAGCCACAACATCCTCACATTAGACCTGGCTCCTGCTACCCTTTAGATCCAAGAGACCAGAAAGACAGACGAACAATAGGATGCAGAAACTCTATGTTTCATGAGAGCACTCCCTAACTTTACAAGTTTGGATGCTACCAATATGAAGCAAATTCCTCCTCACAATCATGGTAGGTGATGTGTTCCCCAATTCAGCAAAAACGGTAAAGGCACTTGGCCCCGAAGGCATGGAGAAAGAACTCAGTGATGTTCCAGCTGGAATAAAGCCTTCAAGATGTGAGAAACCCTTCTCAGCAGTTAGGAAGAAACGCCAACAATCAGAATGTGAACAAAGAAAAAGAGATCACCACACATTATTTTGTTTTATTTGCCATTTGGTGATGCACCCTTCCAAAACCACCCAGAATTGAAAATGAACACACAAGCAAATAAAAAGAAAACAAACAAACAAAAACCCACAAAATTGTAGTATGTTCCTTCTGCATCCTTCACAGCTTGTGTAATACAAAATAAGCCTAACATGAAATGGAATAGATGATTCAGGACACAAAGACCAATGTCAGAAACAAATACTCATACATCTTGATTGGTTGACAAGTCAGCCACAGTAGTGACAAAGAAAGCAGGTGATGGATTGGACAGCAATGGGGTAAACATTTAAGTTCAATTTCCTCACTCAAAAGTTTTGGTTATGAGAAACGTGAAATCAGTTAGAAGCCCATGCTGTAAAGTCCTGTCTCCGCTCTCATTGGAAATTCAGAATTAAATGAAGTTAATGAATCACGCTCGTTGGTAAATAGCTGTGCAATGATGCAAAGCTTTTAAAATCAAGATGCCAGCACGGAAGGCTTTGAGGGCACGACCCTCAAGCAGCATCAAATGCTAAAATAAATCAAAGTCCCATAAAGGAAGCTTTCCTCTCGTTGGCGATCCAGGAAGACGTAGCGCTGTTAATGCTTACCTCTGTCACCCAGCAAGCCCTGCGGAAGGTTAAACAGCACTAAACAGTTACTGATAATTAGCAAGGGACTGTAATCCATCGAGAAGCACAAGGTGGTTCTCTTCCAAGCTCTAAACAAGAGCCAGTCATGTGCACGCTACAGCAAATAGCTGAACTAATACCTTGAAAATGAGGCTGAGAAATGTCCTAAGGATGCATGTAGGGGTGGGTGTAAGCGTATTGGAGAGGGTTAAGATAGAAGAAGAGCTGGACAAAAAAAAAGGCCACTATGCTTCCTCTTACTGAAACACCATCAATAGCATGAGATGCAATGCAAACCCCATCACAGTTCTTCAGAACAAGGCTTCCAGAGCTAAGTAATATTTGCTGATTAGCAGTAGTGTTTCAGTGATTAGCACTCACTATGTAGGTCCAATAAATGGCACAAAGAAAGGAATATATTAGTTCTGTACTATATTTACTTTGCATTTGATATCTTAATAGCAGATCTGCCTCATCTAGGCATTCTTTTAATGAAAATATAAATAAAGATATCGCATAAATACAAACACAGAAACACCCACAATTTGTTTGTGTTGTTGTTGTTTCTGTTTTTGCCCTTGTGTCAGGGTTTCACTATATGTTTCCTAAGCTGATCCTCCCATGGAATATTTCAAGTGCTAGGTTTACAGATATAGGCCTGATATACTCTGTTTCCTATGTCTTACTAACACTAGTAATGTAACTTTGTAGGTAAAAATGTTTCTTTAGCTGGGCAGTGGTGGCACACACCTTTAATCCTAGCATGTGGGAGGCAGAGGCCGGTGGATTTCGAAGTTCAAGACTAGCATGGTCTACAGAATGAGTTCCAAGACAGCCAGGGCTACACAGAGAAACCCTGTCTCGAAATGTTTCTTTAGATTTACCCAAAGAGAACTGTATGAACATTCTAACAGGGCATAATACCATCAAGCCAACTTCAGCAGCTAAATACCTGCTAGAGTACATGCATTCTCTTTGAGACTAATTGGACTTTATTTTTGCATGGCTTACTTCTCTAACCCTATATGGTTAGAGAAGGTTGCTAATGTTTCCTCTGGAGGGGTGTTGACCCCTGTCCTGAAGATGGAGAGGGGAAATTAGTAATTACTTCATAGCCTGCCCCACAGCTTAGCTAAATGAACAAAGCAACCCAGGGCAGAAAAATAAATCCTGTGTGCCTTTTAAAAGTCATGTCGGATGCAAAAGACAAAGAAGATGCTGAAGGATTGCCGCCAGAGCTTTGTATTTTAAAGATGAGTTTCATAACTTGAAAAAAAAATCCAGATATTTTGCATATAAAAATAAACAAGTAATATAGTCAAATGCCAAGTCAGAAATGTGTTTTTGGCATTTGTAGTTGTAAGAAGTTATTCAATTATTTATTGATTTCAGTTACTCTACTAATTGCACTAAATACTGTATTTCCTTCCAATAACTTGTCATGCAATTTTTAGTTCAGCTATTGAGTCCTGTTTTGATCAACATTAGAATGCCATTTTGACTGTAAAGCTGACAGTACTTGAAAACCAAGTGGGGCAGAAAAAGCTCTATTTCATGTTCTACCTCCCAGGTCACAGTCTATCACCGAGGGAAGTCAGGGCAGGACCCTGGTGGTAGGAACTGAAGCAGAGACCCCTGGGGAATGCAGCTTACTGCCTCGTTCCTCCTGGCTTGCTTGGCTAACTTTCTTATATGGCCTAAGGATGGTGCTGCCCACAGTGGGCTGCACCCTCCTGCATCATTAAGCAATGAAGATGATATCCCACAGAGAAGCCCACTGGACAATCTGATGGAGGAGACTCCTCAACTGAGAGCTCCAGGGATCTCTGTCTACACTTGTATCGAAGAGAAAAAAACTATGACGAGTCTATTTACTAAGTTACAATTTACTAAGTTAAAAATTACCATTTATGACAATTTCAAGATGATTTCAACAAGCCAGTTTATAATGAACTATAAACTGCTTTTCAAATGACAACATCTAAACACTACTGTAAACAGAACTATTGTCTACAACCAAAAAAAAAAATATATTTCCAGCTTTTAACTCTGAAAGTCTATACCATATGTTTGTAAAACCCACTAAATCATACTATGGTGACTTTCCTTTCAAAGCATACACTACAGAAGCACAGACTCTATCTGCATCACAAGTTTCTAGGAACACTTCCTTAACCTTTCAAGTGGCCAATATGTTTTAACTCAACTCCTCTCTACCATGCACTGCGAGCAGACTTAAGTCTGACCTCAAACCTGTTGTCCTTCACGCTAATCAAACGTTCAAAGCTACACTCCTGGGGTAAGCTTCTCATCAAATCCCAATCGGTGTTGCTGCTGGGCTCTGCCTATGAAGATCCTAGTGACTTTCTCCCACTACCCAAATCCAACCACACTGCATGCACAGGTACACAAACCCGAACACAACCTCAATTCCTCCCTTAAATTAAACTCCGCTTTGAAATCACAGATAAAATGCAATTTTTCCAGAGGAGACTTTACAAAAACAGTTTCTACTGTTACTTTACTAGCTATTGGCTGAGTGTGAGGGCTCATACCTACAACTCCCCAGGACTTGGGAGGTTGAGGCAGGAGGATCACCAAGAACTTGATTCCAAACTGATCAACACAATGACCAACTCTAGAATACTCTGTCTCAAAAGTAAGTTGAATTAAAACAAAACTAAACTAAAAGGAACTGAACAAAATGAGTCTACTGCTTTGAAAGAAAATGGTCCCCAGAAGCATGTGGGCGGAAGTGGTGCTATTAAGGGGTGTGGCCTTGTTGAAGTAGGCGTGGCCTAGAGCAGCTGTGGTTTGGTTGAAAGAGGTTCATCACTAGGGGTTGGGCTTTGAGTTCTCAGATGCTCAAGTCAGTTCATTTCCTGCTGCCTGTGAACTGAGGATGTAGAATTCCCAGCTTCTTCTCCAGTACCATGTCTGTCTACTTGACACCACACTTTGCAGCCGTGAGGATAATGGACTAAATCCCTAACTGTAAGCCAGCACCAATTAAATGTGTTCCTTTATAGGATTTGCCTTGGTCATGGCAAGTGTCTCTTCACAGGAAACAAGCAAAAAACCCAACTAAGACAATAAGACAAACTTCACACATTATGTAAAATTTCCATCCTTAAGGTCTATATCTTACCACTAGAATAGCCCAATGAAGGAAAGAGTGAGTGACCTCCATCCCTCCATTCACCCTGATACCTGGTACTTCAGAAATATTTCCTGAACAGTAAATGAAGGGGCAGACCTTTAAGTATGAGATTTACTGTCTCCTCCAGGAGACCCATGTCAAAATGAAATATATCAGGGTTGGAGGTAGAACTCAGAGGTTATAACAGTTTCAATGTGAACTGTCCCCCATAGACTTATGTATTTAACAATCTATTAGAGTTGTTTTTGAAATGTTATGGAGACTGTAGAAGGTAGGGTCTAGCTGGAGGACGTGGTAGCCAGATGGCAGGCTTGAATATTATACCCTGGCCCCACTTCTCTCCAATCCAGCTTTTCTCCTTGTTGGACCTGCTCATCCATGAGCAGCAAGTGGGGTCAAAACCACTATGGCGGCCATATTTTCTCTAACATGATAGACCATCACCTATGAGCCATGGCTCAAATAAGCCTCTCTTATAGCTTTTAAAATATCAGAATCATGCCCAAGGGGTAAACATCATAGAGATGCATTACATAGTCCGTGACTGTATTGTCACTGTGAAGATCCTCTCCCTTTAAAGAGTCACCAAGAGAATGCTGCCAACCAGATACATGGTAAGGATCCCTCAAAGGAGAATATAATCAATCACATTGTATCATGTGTTTCAAACTGTGATTGGAGATTTTGTATACCCAAAGAGCAATGGAGTGGTAAATGTTTCAGATGATGGAAGGCTCAAAAGAGCCTGAGTTAATCATGACATAATATATAAATGTAACGACATGTCACATGTTACCCCATAAAGATGTATGATTATCATCTGTCGATTAAAAACAAAAACAAAAAACCCTTGGAACAACGATTGTCATCAATCATCTGGTAGCAGGGCTACAAAAATTAATAAAAGCGACAGTCATTTAAAATGTCACTGAGCTAAAGCTTCCCATTACTCATTTCTCTGTAGGACACAAAACCAGTACACGATACAAGAGACTCCGGTAGGACAGCACAGCACTCACCCATGGTGCTTTCGCTATGAAAGTATGTTCAAGAAAAACGTGGTGAATTAAAATGAGTGGAAGCATGAAACTAACCAGAAGCTTTGCCAGGGGTTCCCTGGTGAGTCGTCTCTTCAACTATAAATTTGAGGAAGACACTCTCAGGCTCATGACCGTAGCTGCATGTGGTTTAAAGATACTGACAGACCTGGTTATTGGTGCATCCATCACATGGTAAGGTCCTTATCCTTTAGTAAGAGATTCCTCCTGGTACGTGAGTATGGCTCCCTGCTCTTGGGCAAGCATCTGAATGTCTAACTGAAACCTTCCTGCCTCTTAGATCCCCAAGGACTCAATACACTGTAGGTTGAAAAGACAGGAGTCCCAGTTGCAACCTGCCCACCTAGCTGCAAAGCAGAATCCTAGGAGTAGATATTCATTCATATGCCAGATCGTCAAATATGTGTGAAAA
The DNA here is from genome assembly GCF_947179515.1 of Apodemus sylvaticus. Classification (NCBI taxonomy): domain Eukaryota; kingdom Metazoa; phylum Chordata; class Mammalia; order Rodentia; family Muridae; genus Apodemus; species Apodemus sylvaticus. The sequence continues at coordinate 26,738,665 of NC_067494.1, read as the reverse complement.
GAGCACAGCTGTTGATATTCTTAAAGTAATGTGGTTTTCTCTTCATCTCCACAGTCTGGTGCCTTCAAGGCAGGCAGAAGGCTTGCTTTCATCCCATTCAGTGATCTTAAATATTTTAACAAGCTAATCTCTCAGTATTAGTCAACACTACCAAGCGCAGACCTCAATTACCAAACATATCGAATCTGCATCCACTGTCCCAATATTGGCCCTTAGTTTTCTTCAAGGCAGAAATGGCTTCAAAAATAAAGCAGATTCGACAATTGGTTGTGATAACTTGCCATCTGACTGAACAATTATAACTGCTGTTATGAAAAGAATGACATGCCAAAGAAGACTCTCCTTTCTAGAAGCAGATCCCCAATATCAAAGAAGAACTAAAAGATCTGAAAGGAAAGAGAGGTCCCCCCCACATTGCACATAGTAGGTCAACTTCTGTATCCCGTGAAATAAAGGGAGTCTACCACCATACATAGTAGGTGAGCTTCTACAGTCTTTGGAATAAAGAAAAGGCCACCAACATATACATGATAGGTCAGCCTCTGTATGCCATGGGCACAGGGAAGCTGGGAGTTGTGTACACGGGGCAGTCAGCATCCCATAAGGATTTCCAATAACAAATAGTTTCAGATGTCCCTAGAAATAGCAGAGTTGCTTTCTGGGTTGGAGAAAGGGAGGTAGCTAAATTAGAGAGGTGTGAAGTAGTGAAATCTTTCCAGAATTCCAGCTTTCCTGGCCAGGACTTAATACAGCATAAGCTGAATCAATGAGACAGCTTTGTTAGAATATACAAAGGGTTTTTTTTTTTTTTTTAAGGCGCGAGTTGGGGAAATACACACTGGTGGATGATGGCTTCCTACCAGTGAAACACATGTAAGTGTTACCTTCACGGAGGCTTTTAAAACATGTCCATCACAAGAATGAGCACGCACAAACTTCCTATGAAATCTATCCTTAGAGAAAATTTTCAAATCAAGCCTTTAACATATATAAGCCTTTCTTTTACTTTCTTTTACAAATCAAGCCAACTCCTCAAGTAAAACCAAGATTAAGTCATGCCCAGACATTAAGAACTGGGGGTTAAAAGAGAAAGCATACCAACATCAGAGCATTTGACTTTACCCATAAGGTGGCCCAGAGGCTTAAGAAACTAGGTTGCTCATCTCAGCTATCTGACCTAAGCTTGAAGACAAATAGCAGCAATTAGAATTCAAAAGTCCAGCTATTGCGCCATAATTACTGGGGGGGGGGGGCGGGTATGTGAGGGTGACAAGCATGAATTATTCATGTCACATGTGCTCTATACCTTTTTATGTGAAGGAGACAAATCTGCAGAAAACAAGCCAACAGACCTCTTTATGGCCATAAAGTTTGTCACCTGCTGTTCGCAGCTGCCGTAAGAGGAATATCCTTCCTTTTTATGCCCCTTCTAAGTGAGCAAGCCAACTGTAAACTCACCCTTTTCTCTCCAAAATTCAGACGCTTACCAACTATGAAAGCAATAGGGTCAAACTCTGCCCTATGTCACAAGCAAAGTCCCCCCACCACTAAAGCTGGAGTATGAGGAGAGACGGGGGAGCACCCTTCGAGGAGGGACTAAGTTTTTGTTGTTGTTGTTGTTGTTGTTGTTGTTGTGCATACTTCTCCACTGTCAGGGAGCCAGGATGGCCGCAATGGTTCAGTAAAAGTCTACCACCTTGTTAAGGGGTATCGCTTTTTATAGCTTTTTCCTCTGGCAGTTGTGATTCCTAAGAAAAAGCCTATTATTCTTTGAACGATTCAAGATGCTTCTTATATTAGTACTTTCAGTGAATGGTGGGGAAAGCCAGAACACATTTAGCAGTTGATAAACAGTTCATCTGTGCCTACGGGGAGGGATAAAGACCCTGCCTCTTTCTTTTCTTTCTCTTCCCCACTCCTTTAAGGAGCAGAAACTGGAACAAGACGGGCACTCAGGAAGCCACTAACTGGCTCCAGGAGGTCTCTGCTTTGTTTAATTCTAAAAGTGAGGAGGTAGCCTTTTCTCAGGCTAGGCTCCACCCTGGGGTGTGCCAAGAGCCTTGGGGGGAAGAGAGGGTGCCAAGTGCAAAGTTAGTAATCCAAGCCTTAAACCCTATCCACTTTTAAAACAAGACATTCTGAAGGAAATGCCAGACAGCAGATGTGCCATCGTTACCCAGGGCCAGCTTCTGGGGGCTCAGAACTGAGTCCTCAGACGTGGCTGCAAGGGCAGGTTGAGCCGCAGCAGCCTGAGAGATAAACAGACCTGAGGGGCATGGAAAACAGAACGCTCGCCTAATGAAGTCAGCCTTTGGCACCCGAACCCAGTGTTTGTTGCTGGATTTGGCTGTTGTTTTGTTTTCTTCCCCAAATAAATTGCAATTAAGTTACCAGCTGACTTGAATATAAGCCATCCCTTCTGATGTGGAATGTTCAAACTGACAAGCAGGAGAACTCTTCCTCACCAAGGGAAAGAACTACGTTCCTTAAAACACAATTTCAAGGAAGTGATTACATTAAAATTAAAAAAAAAAAGTTTTAGAAGCTGCAGTAAAGGAGGAGGAGGAGGAGGAGGGGGAAGAAGAAGAAGAAGAAGAAGAAGAAGAAGAAGAAGAAGAAGAAGAAGAAGAAGAAGAAGAGGAGGAGGAGGAGGAGGAGGAGGAGGAGGAGGAGGAGGAGGAGGAGGAGGAGGAGGAGGAGGAGGAGGAGGAGGAGGAGGAGGAGGAGGAGGAGGAGGAGGAGGAGGAGGAGGAGGAGGAGGAGGAGGAGGAGGAGGAGGAGGAGGAGGAGAGCAGAAACAGAGCTAAAACACAGTGCATCCGTGAAGTTTGCTTTCTGCCTACCTTTTCAAATTTTGTCAACAATTCTCGTAAGCCGAAGTTCAGACCAATCATCGTCCGGGAACCCTGGAAGCCTACATCTTCCCGGCAAACTTCCTTCAGACAACAACGTCCAACTTCTAAAACCCGTATCTTCTCTTGCTATACTTTCAATTCCTTCGTAAAATCCTTTCCAATCCCTGCCCTTGAGCAGTGGCCCACGAGCATCAGAGGCTTGCGCTGGGACATTTTAGCCACCCCACCTCGGGTCCGGTTCCTCACGGACTTCGGAGCTCGGCAGGCAGAAACCTGCTTCTGTGTTTTCTTGTAGCTGTGTTCCACGAGGCTGGCATGGTCTTTTTTTTGCCCTGGGAAGCCCAGGATGTCTTTCTGTTCGCCTCCCTAACGACCTGCAGGCCACCACTGTTCTCTCCGGAGCCCAGGCTTAGAGTTTGGTCTCAATTACACACAGCAGAAAGGAAAAGGGGAAAAAGCTATAGCCCTGAAACTTGCAAGAGAGAAGGGAGGGGGGAAAAGCCAAGCATTACCAACTTCCTCCATTCAGAAAAAAAAAAGGAAAGAAAGAAAGAAAGAAAGAAAGAAAGAAAGAAAGAAAGAAAGAGAGAAGAGAGAGAGAGAGAGAGAGAGAGAGAGAGAGAGAGAGGAGAGAGAGAGAGAGAGAGAGAAAGAAAGAAAGAAAGAAAGAAAGAAAGAAAGAAAGAAAGAAAGAAAGAAAGAAAGAAAGAAAGAAAGAAAGAAAGAATCTGAGTAAAGAGTTAGTTTTAAAACAGCAGGACTTTACATAAGTCCTCGCTGAAGAAGCCCCAAAGAATCAGAGACAGGAGACTACCGGTTTCCATTCTCCCAGACAGCGGCAGCAGAGTTGCTATGGTGACCACCAAGCTAGTTTCACTCCACTTCCCCACTTCTGCGCAGCCTAAAGTATGCTGTCAGTGCTGCCGAGTTGAACTTTTAAAAGTTGCTTTTTAAGAAGTTGCTCCGGTCCGGAGGGAAAAAAAAAAAGTCTTGCAACAAATCCCAGGATGCCCTCCTCAGGGCAGGATGCGCAGCGCCCAGAGGGGGCCCGCAGCAGCTCCAGCGACTCCCAGACCTGGTCTGACAGCGCCCTGGCGATCGGCAGGCAATCGACTCTCACCTCAGCCTCGGTTTATTATTTTAATCAGTATCCTCCCTCTCCTCCCCCCCCCTCACCCAGCATGACTGAAGCTTCCTCCCACTTCCTGGAGGCCTCCCTGCCCCAGACTTCAGTACTGTATCCTTTACATTCTCTCGGTCCTCAATAGACCCCAGGATCCATATTCCCCTCAGGAGCCCACCCAGGAAAAGAAAAGGGAGTGGGTGCGTCACACAATGTAAGCCACAAAAGGAAACAGGCTTGATTAATTCCATTATTTGTGCAAAGAAAATAAAACGGGCTGCAAAGGCAAAAAGGATGAGGGAACTAGTTCTTAAAAGTTCTTTGATCTTATTAAAAAGTCACCAGGTCTGTTTTCATAGGGAGAATTTGATACGGACACAAAGCAAGAGAAAAATATTCCAATTTTGACAACCAATGACACCGAACTTATTTTCCACTTCAGGTGGGATGACTTTGGAGGGAAAAGTTCAGAACAAACTACACCTTTGTACTCATTAATCATCTTACCATTTCACATTTTTTGTTTTTTGTCTTTACACAGCTATTTATAATAGCCATAAAAGCGAAGAATCATAGGGATGCCTATAGGAAACATCTTTCTCTAGTCACAGAGAGGATTTTACCATGAACAGTGTTTGACACATCACAGATGGAAAGATGTTAACGCAACTGAGTTTACTTTTTTTATATCAAGTCAACAGCAAAGGTGGAAGAGCATGCTGAAGTCAGAGCACTGTTTCCCAAGTGATTACTTGTGTATCAAAGTTGTTAGCATCCACTTAAACCTCTGAAGAAAGATCTTCACATAGAAGCGTGCAAATCCACCAGGACTCCATCACTGTTACAGGTGTCTGTCTGATCTGCAAGCCTTTTCCCTTTCTACCTCATTCCCAACTTATTTTCACATCAGTATTTCCATAGCATGTGTTTTACATATGTCCATTTATATAAAATTTAACAAGCTTTTAAAATATTTTCATTACTTATTTATAGAAATTGATATTCCGCCCCTCCCCCCCGGGCCAAAAAAAAAATGGCCATATGGGATTTCCAATGCATCAGATTTGGATGGATAAACAGATACTCTTGATTTCAGATACATTCAACTTTCTGCAACCATTACTCAGAAAATATAGAGGAAAAGCAATCTGCAGTGTGGCTCAAAACAGACCAGACAAGACTGGGAGTACTGACATTCAGGAATCCAGGGAGGGGACTCTTTCTCAGTTATTGCTTTAGCCACAGCGACCCAGCCGGCCAGGGCTCAGGCCACATGCTGAGATCTTTAAACAGAAGCAAATAAACTTTTTACATAAATTCAAGACAAAAGGAACCACTGCCATCATCACCACCACCACACACACACACACACACACAAAGAAAGAAAAAGAAAAAGAAAGAAAGGAGAGGGAGAAAAAGAACAATCTCTCTCAGCTGGGCAAACTTCCAGCCACCACCCAGCGAGCTACAGCTCTCTGAGCTGACATGTGCAAACAGGCCGCTCCCGCACACAGATCTCAGGAGTGAACTGCAAAGACTCTACCAAGCAACAGACAATAGGAGCGCAAAAGCAGGCTCTTGCATTTAAAGGATTTTTACACCAAGCCAAGGAGTACAAATGCTATTGGAAGTGCCTGAGATATCCTGTATTCTTCCATTAGAATAAAGGTCAAGGCATAATAACAACATCCTTTGGTAGGGCAGAGCTCCTCCAGAGAAGACACATTTCTAAGTCTGAGAAATGTACATATTCTGCACAGGATAAGGGAAAAGGAGGAGGTGCCACCGGCTTTGCAGCAGAACCTCCCAAAGCTGCTGTTCTTGGACCAGTGCCCATTCTCAGAGTCGCCACCCTCTGCCCGCAAAGGAGAGAGGGCACCGAGATACAACTCTCTTCACCGTTGTCAAAACTGTCGAAGCGAAGATGGGGTGGTGAACTTACTTGTGATGGCGAACAGCAGACAAAGGTGACAAGCACAAACCAGGGGATCTAGATTCAAAAGACCACTCAAAAGAAGTAGTCTGTCGTTCAGAAGACATCTTTGAACTCTTGTTTTTGTTTGTTTGTTTGTTTTATGTTTTTTGTTTTTTTTTATTAGTTGGTTTTTTTCGAGACAGGGTTTCTCTGTATAGCCCTGGCTGTCCTGGATCTCACTCTGTAGACCAGGCTGGCCTCGAACTCAGAAATCCACCTGCCTCTGCCTCCCAGAGTGCTGGGATTACAGGCTTGTGCCACCACTACCCGGCTTCATTTTCTCTTTAATTATACATGTATGTATGAGTATGTGTATGAGAGTGCAAGTACCTACAAAGGCTACTGGGTCTGCTGGGGCGGGAATCCCAAGAGGCTATGAGCCACCTCACCTGGAAGGGAACTGAACTCCAAGGCCTGGGAGAGTTGTATGAACCCTGAAAGGCCAGGCCTCCCCTCCAGGCCCAATCCTTAAAGTCTTCATTCTAATTGCTGTCATCACACTAAATCTGTATCGCTTATGTTTTCTTATTCATTTATTCAGTTCTAGACAATCAAATCCATGGCCTTATGTGTGCTAGGGAAGTGCTCGGGCCATTCAGTTACCTCTCCAGCCTAGGAATTAAGAGCTTGGAAATGAGACATTCAAAGTAAGACTTCTAAAATCTAAATGCAGCAAGCTGCCTTCTATCTATTGGTAACATTTCCTCCATCTTAATTCAGTTCATGAAATACCATCTTTGTGATAGGCACCCCTTCCCTTTTGTGCACAGCAAACTTTTCTTGATACATTATCTTCTGTAAATCCTCTAAGTCCTAGAGAAGCCTCCAGTGAAATTAAAAAGCTACCAGAGAGACAACGAATTGGATGGTGGCATTTGAAGTAGTTGACATTTTCTCCGTTTAAACTAATGTGCAAATAAATGGCCCCCTAATCCTCAGGAGTGGGAACTCACGCAAGGCTGCTGGTCTCAAATGATAGATCAACCTATGCCAGCCAGCAGTCTTTAGCTACATAAGTCATGTTTCAAATACGAGCGCACGGATCCCTGAGAAAGTAAAGGAAGCCTCCAGAACCTCGGAGAAGCACAGGAAAACCCAACCAAGAAAATCCAAATCCAAATCACCTAATTCAAACCACATTCCAGTATCAAAAGGCAGTGGTGGCAGCGCACGCCTTTAATCCCAGCACTTGGGAGGCAGAAGCAGGCAGATTTCTGAGTTCGAGGCCAGCCTGGTCTACAGAGTGAGTTCCAGGACAGCCAGGGCTACACAGAGAAACCCTGTCTTGAAAAACAAAAACAAAACAAACAAACAAACAAAAAACCAAAATAACAACACAAGACAAAAAAAAAGAAAAAACAGAAAAGCCCTATATGGCTTCCCCATGAGTTTCCAAAGACCAGGCTGACTAAGTAATATTCCACAACTGTGTTGTGTAAAACTCGCTAACAGATAACTTACTCATAATTTTATAAAAGCAACAAGAGATTATCTAGGGTTAAGATAAAGAGTAACTTTTTGGGGGGGGAAATGGAACTCTGATATTTTCTCTTACATTGGATCTTAAGCTTTCCCCCCTCTAAATACCAAGTTCATATTTTTAAAACTGTAAAAATAAAGTGTATTTTCTGCATAACACCTAACAGATTTCTCCTGATGGCGGGCAATACAAAGAACACTGAGAAAAGAAAGACATTTTAGGAGCCTGTAAAGCGAAGCCCACGGGGGTCAATAGGTGACCACAGATAAACGGCAGCTGGCTAACGCACCAAATGAACAGCTTCAGGCATGGGCAAGAACACTTTGCCTGCTGTAAGCCTGTTCTGATTCCAGGAACGACTCTGTTTATTTCTTGTGAAGCAAATAACCTCATTTCTCCTCTTCAGAACCTGCTAACTTGGAGGTCAGAACTAAAATAAAATAAAATATAAAATAAAATAGCTCCAAGCCCCTAATCCTGAGAAGAGATTTCTGGTCATTGTCGCCTACCACAGTGGTTCCATTTGGAGACGCTACCCCATCCATTACAGCATTCCAGTTCACACAGGCCAGCAGTGCAGTCTGTCAGCTGCAAGCTATTTAAGGTAATATACAGCCCCAAAGGGCAGAAAGTTCAACCAAGAGATGGAGGCCTGAGTCCCCTGATGAAAGGGGCGAAACCTTCTTTCACCCCAGGAAACCCCGGCATAAGATTGTATATAAGGCGTTATTTTATAATGTTCACCTTTAATAAATGCCACATCTATTTTGATAATGATAAGGGTAAGTGTTGGTAAATAAAAAAAAATACCATTCATAAGAAAAAAAAAGTACTACTTTAGATATTTTCATAGTACATGGCCAGAAGGTTTTAACAGTTATGTTAGAAAGCACAAAGAGCTTTTTTCTTCCTTGGGAGAGTGGATGGGTGGGGAAGGGGCTCAGGGGCAGGCAGGCCAGCTGATCCACTTCTGAATTAGCGAGCCAGGTTCAGGGGTCACTGAGCTTTCCACAGTCCTTTAAATGTTTCAGGATTCAGACAACATTTTAGTAGGTGACTCAAAAATTAATACTGAGACATGCTAATGTCCCCAAAATATATCCTTCCTGAAAACGATGCAGACAAGAGTAAAATACTCTTAACAGCCAAGTTTCAGTGTAGGAGCATAGGGCAGATGTGGCCACATGACAGGAAGCTTTAAGAAGGTTCTGTCTGGAAGGTTTTCTAAAGTCTTAATAACACTTTGGCAGCTTTGTGGGAATGCCCAGGTTAAAGAAATCCAAGTCAAAATTTAAAACAAAAACTTAGCTGGTAGCAATGAAACTCAGAATTAAATGTAGAATTTTCTCGAACAACAAACCCAGGTACTTGTCCTACCAGGGCACCGTTGTTCCTGCATTCTGAATATGTACTTCAGGACCTGAACACATGGTGAAGAGAGGAAAAGGTCCAACTATCTCCCCGGAGATCTGCCTCTAATACTGAGCTCAGGACTCTCCAGGCCCCTGCAGCTGACGGAATCATAGCTGGCTTCAACTGTCAGCAATGTTCCAACCAGTTTTGTGCTTAGCTTACTAAGATCTCTGTAGAGATCCACCCAAGTCTACTGCAAACTCCCAACCATGATCATGCATCACTCACAGCACCTGTCTCTAGTCTGTACACTTTCCACAGGAAGCACAAATATGGCGCCCCTAAAGACAGAGACAGTGATTTTCTTTGTTTACCACTCTCTACCCCACCTACCCTCTGACTGACATGCTGTGTCTTTACCTGACTTCTTTTTATGCATGTTCTGGGCATTGAGCTCTACATTGATTTTTTTTTTCTTCTCCACATGCTTCAACCAAACACAGTCAGTCAACCCAGTCCATGACGCATGACGCAGCTTATTAGAACATTGTGGGCTGATTAGAGAGGGAAGAATTCCTATGCCTGGTAGAACCAGGCCAAACCATTCCATTTCCTGAAGATTACTAGAATCTGCCCAGTCTGGGGACAGAGGATAATTTTAAATGCTTATGACCTTTGACACAGAAATTCTATCCGCAGGAATTCGCAAACATGTGCTTAAGAATGCTCAAAAGGCTCCATTGAAACAGAAAACTGGTAAAGAAATGATGGTAGATTCACACAGTAAGATGCCGAGAAACTACAGAAAAGTGGGTGGGGCTGGCAAGCAAGCAAACAAACAAACAAATAAATACTGCACATATAGATATAAGCCATATGAGTATGTTCAGAGGGGAGGAGGATAAGAAAGCTTTATGTAGGAATAATCTATGATAAATCTGGAAAAATCTATATGATAGAAATAACGGATATCACTCAGAAAAAAGATGGAGAAATGAATATGGATAGATGAGATTTATTTTAAATCTCTTTGACTTAAATTGAAAAAAGATTTTTTTTAATACCTTATCATGCATTACTCTTTTCACACAAAATGAAGTCCACTAGAACATTCCCAAGTAAAACACACTTAGCTTTTCAGGTAGCTCTCCATTCCACAAATGGTGGCATCATTTTATTTGACAATTAATAATACAGCACATAATCTTTTTTTTTTTTTTGTCCCTGAAAGTCTCAGAAGTTTTGAAGTGCCAGATGGTCTACCATTCTAACAAATCGGCCCTCAATAAAAACAGGCCTCAGCAGAACAGGGTTTGCAAATGGCAAACTTTTCTAAAGGCCATGAGGACAAAGCCCTTTTGTTCTGAGAAGTTACTCTGTAACCAGCAACTCCTGCTTATTTAAATAATAACTGGGTCTAAATGGGCAACTGTATCATGCTTGCTCCTCTATCTTCAAAGTGATCTGTAGATTTATTATCTATTATCAGATACATGATGCTGTATGCTATACATTGTATGTGGGTGGGTGTGGGGGGCCGTTACACCCATGAAAGCCTCTCTTGACCTCTCCAGTGGGACTCAGTAGTCACACCTTGTTTGTCACTAGGACCACCACCGCCCCTGCCAAACAGGTTACCTGAAAACAGCAGTCTCATTTATGATCAAAGTTATCCTAGGGGAAAAAAAAGGAAAATATCATGAACCCTGCTTGTCTTGCTGCTAGGACCTTTGATGTGCTAAGAAGATTACTATTAAAAAAGCAAATGTACTGAAAGAAATGTCCTGTGACACAGTCAGCAGCCGTCTGCTGTCGGACAGACAGAGTTGTGCGTTTGTCATCTCTGCCTCTGCATGAGAAACTGCCAGAAGCACCGTTCTTCACCTCAAGAATCTGACCGAGGTGATGTTTGAGCTTTATAATTAGATGACAGGATAAAATAAACAACCCGTTAAAAGGACCACACTGAATTTCATAGTCCTCCCACTTTCATTAAAAAAAAAAAATCAAAATTCCAGAAGGTACTGGAATACTGCTACTGTGCAAAATCTTTTAAGACTATTACTTTAGGGTGCCTTTATAAGTAACAAAAGACTCATATAATGAATTTGAGATGTCATTGTTTGACTGAGACTGTAACTATCACCAAAGTTTGTGCACCGCTATCGATCACTAGCGTTATCAGAATGTCCTGTTGAGATACAAACTCCAAGTAGGCACTCATTGATCGAGTGTATTCTCACTCAGTATTCACTGTACATTATTAATGATGCTATAAGAACTATATAATACCGAAAAGCATGAAACTAATTTAGAGGATATCCGCGCAATATAAAAGTGACTGTGAAATGTTGTGAGAAATACTACTTTGTTTGACGACAGGTATGCAACCCTCTCCAAGCTCACCCTCCCAAGCCACCGGCTCTTCCTTCTAGCCATGGTGTCTACTCTCCTGCTCAGCAAGCCGTGAATACCACATACTCTCCCTCCACAGAGGACAACAGGTTAGGATGGTAAGGCCATCACTGTGGAGGGCAGTCAGGTCTCAGCTTCCCCAAGGCTGAGACCATTTAACACAGTTCATCAGGTTGTGCTGACGCCCAACAGTAAAATTCTTCTCATTGCTACTTCAGAACTGTAATTTTGCAAGTATTATGGATAGCAATATAAATACCTGTGTTTTCCAGGGGGTATAGGCAACTCCTATAAAAGGAGTTGCAACCCACAGGTTGAGAATCACTGGCTTAGAGGATAACTTTCTTATTACTAATCACAGGGCACTCATGAGGACCCTTGGAAAAGTGACCAGAAAACTTACTCATTATGAGATGCTAAAACTAAAGTCAGATTTGAATTATATTCTTCAATTGCATTATTTCCCAGCTCTAAGATACAGTGTTTCTCGTGAGATCAATAAGAAAGTATAATATTATCCAGCCATTTCATCTCAGACACTAATCTGGTTTTATAACCCTGGAGCCTTTGCCTGAGTCTTGATTTCTATGTGTAGAATGTTCCTGGGCCACTTAAGCAAACACTTTTATCATGAAAGCTGTTCAGGGGGACCATATAATGTCTTATTAATGGCAACAAAAAAATCATTTAAAGTAGAGCAGATGTAGTAGTTACAGGATAACCAAGATGTTCTTACAATCCCATGCAACACATGCTATACTGAATGTTTCAGGGGCTACGGTTCTCTTAAATTTTCATACATTTTTAAGATAGTCAATAGAAACTCTTATTTTGAGAAGCCCAGTATGTGGTATTTTTAATATCCTTGCACATTTTTATCACAGTGTTTACAACTTAGTGGGAGTGACTATTATTAGCAACAACATTTTAAAAATAAACACATATTACATTAAAGTTTATTACTGATTACAAATTATTAAAATGCAAAATTAACTAATAAAATATTTATCACAGCAGTGAAGCGATTCCTAACATAGCAACACACTGTTTCTCTGCTGATGTTTTCCCCACGGAGAGTCTACCAGTCTCTCACTCACAGGAGACACGAGCAAGCGGCTGGCTGCTACAGGAACAGGAGCTACTAAGTCAATGTCACATACGCTATCTCTGTGGTATCTAAAAATAAATTCTAATCCTTTTATAACTTGAAATGGTCAAGAAGTATACCTCCACTCAAACATGTATTAAAATATCTTTAAATTTTAAAGATTTAATTATATAAATGTCTGTCTGTCTGTCTGTCTGTGTGTGTGTGCGCGCGCGCACACACAGACAGACAGACAGACAGACAGACAGACAGACACATAAATGCAGGTGCCCTGGGGGTTAGCAATGCAGACTCCCCAGGGAGCTGGTGTTAGAGGCAGTTTCAAGGTACTTGGCAATGATGCTGGGACAAGAACTTGGGTCCTCTGCATGAGTCATCTCTGTGCATCAACATTTGAGTCATCTCTTGAGCCCCTATTCTAATGACTTACAACATCATTTGCTTCTGATCTCTTTCGCATCCCAACAGGATCACTTTATACCATCATTCCTGTTGAACTTTCTGGACTCAAATTATTCTCCATGCCTGACCGTCATGATAAACCAAGCTGAATTCGTCTTAAAATCTAGTCTAATAAAGAAGTATTTCCCACCATCCTCTAGCTCCTTGACTATGAAACTAGTAAGTGACAGCTGAATTTAGAAAGTAAATGAAGCCTGGCATTCTTAAAAACACAAACAAAATACAATTTGCTGGCAAACTGTTTAGTCCTTGAACAACAAAATAGCAATTAAAAATAGAAAGATAAGGACAAGAGGGAGGGATGAACAGGAAGAGGAGGATGAAGGCAGAGGAGGAAGAGGATAAGGACCTCAAAGTTGATCTTTATTGACAGCACTAAAAATTCAACCACAGTTTTTATTATTATACCAGCTTCCCAACTCAACAGTTCTCCACATCCAAACCTAACACCATTGAAACTGGACACTGTGCTGTCCACTAGGCCTTGCTGCAATATGAAAACATCCTAGATTATTGACACCCCCACAGCAAGAACTAGAGCCACAGATCCCTTGAAAGAGTGCGGCTGCGATGGGGGAACTCAGCTTTTGCTTAAATTAAACTTAAAATGTTGGAAAGAGAGATACATGTGGCTAGTGAATCTGAAATTAGGAAATGTAGCCTGGGCTGAGGATAGAGCTTAGTGATAGATCTTAGTGATAGAGCTTTTCTCTAGTATATATATATAAGGGGTGCCCAGCACTTTGCAAAGAAGGAGAAAGGGGGCAGATTTAGTACCTAGTTTGGGATTCTGTAAAGCCAGATACTGTTTCCTCACAACACTCTCAATAGTACAGTCTTCATAACTTTCCCTCTATTTCTATCTCTATCTCTATCTTATCTCATCTATATCTATACTTATATCTATATATCTCATCTCTACCTCGATCTCTATATCTAATATATATCATCTACATCTATATCTCTATGTCTCTATATCTCTATATCTATTATCTATATCAATATCTATATCTATAATCTATATCTATATCTATAATCTATATCTATATCTATATCTATCTACATCTACATCTATTCTACTTTTGGTCCATTGGTGGAATTGGTAGATTCTCTTCTCTTATATCACACCTCCCCAGTGTTTTCTATCCATTCAAAGTGTATCCAGTTAGGAAGTCAAGTTCAATACCCACGCTCTGCACAAAGCCTCACCCTCTCACTTTCCCTCTGCAATTGTTCACTGGAATTCATCTTCTCCACTGTGGTAGTGTCCCATATTGGTTCACCTGGAGCCTGGTAGTTGCCAGATTATCTATTTGCTTTCACCTTCTCTCTAACCCCAAGCTTAGGCATGTTTCTTGAGAGAAGAAAAGACAAGTTATATTTATCTTCAAGTGAGCTGTGGAATGCTTAAACAGACAACAAATACTTTTTTTTTCCAGTAGAAAAACAATTAGAATATTAAAATCACACACACATACACACACACACACACATACACACACAATTCTATAATTGAAGAGGAAGTCATGGTTTTGGTTGACTCAAGCATTTATAAGATTACAAATTAATAAACTAATTCAAGTCTCAAACAAAAAGTTCTAGAGGTTGGCTTTACATTTTCAAGAGGGATCTCAAGTTGTCTATGGTTTTCCAACCTTACTCACAATTCCACCCAAGAGAGAGAGTCCCATCTTGCTATGAACCACTCAAGCTTGATGATATATCGGAGAAGCCTAATTGACTGTAGTTTTCAAAAGTCATACTTCAAACTTTAAAAGGAAGTGGCGCCCCTTCATGAATGAGGTAGAAGATTTGTCACTTGGCTGACAGTTGAGTAAATACTGCAAAGTTAAACTTTAACATTAAGAGAAAAAGAGTTTATCGCGAAGCCATACGTGTTTCCCACTGGGGTCTCTCCATCCTGTCTCCGGTCAATTTTTTAACCAGATGAGAACCGACTCTAATTGAAAAATAATGATGGGCTGGTACGTTTTTCCTGACATGAATGGAAGGTTCAGGAAGGGCTGGAGGTGAGGAACTGTACAAACAAAGTGGCCAAGGGTAACAAAAACGAGTTGATACCAACATGGCAGATCTCAAGGCAACACCGTGCATATGACCTTAGAGACGATGAAAACTGCCTCTGTTCTAATCATTTGCCTAGGAAGTGAATATCCAATACTGCTGCAAACTGTACTGAGCTGTGCTGAGATACAGGGAAAGAGCAGAGGGAAACTGAAGACCAGAGTGTGCTAAGCAGTAAGCACTAATGGCCACGAACAAACAGTAGGGTCTATGGAAATTCAATGGCTACAATATGTACGGTCTTTTCTTTAGGCAACTACCCCACAGCCCGGGTATGGTTTTGTTCTGAGCTATGAAAGTATATGAAAAATGGCTGACTCCAAGATCTCATAAAGAACAAACAGAATCACAAGTCAAGGTAACGGCTACTATAAATTCCATAGGCTTTAAGAATATCCAGTTAAATACATCAGTGTACTTAAAGCCTACTTAAATTGGGCATGGTGGTCCTGAACACTTTGGGTGGCCTTAGTTAGGCCATCTGAGAAAGGTAGCTGAGGAGGCCTGAGGAAATAAGCTAGCCAGTCGCTTTCTTCCCTTGGACCCTGGAATCAGTTCCTAATTCCAGATGGCTGCCCTGAAACTCCTTCCCACCTAGGACTCCCTAGGACTGGACCAAGGAAGTGTAACGTCATCTTCCCACACCCCATCTCACCCACAAGTTCCTGCTGGCCAAGCTGATGTCTTCTCACAACAACAGAGATACATACTGGAACAACCATCTTGCCTATTTCTTCAACACTGGCACAGTTGGGTAATTCCCAGGCTGTCCAGTGACTCATTCTTTGGGGGCACACATGTAAATATTCACCATTTACATATGACTATTAGGAACAGGTGTGCTTCGGTTTTTAAAACAATTGTTGACAATTGTTTAATGAGACTTTCAGCACCCAAAGGGAATTGTCTACTTAAAAGTAATCTTCAGGGGAGCTCTTTGTCATGTAGAAGATCTTTTGTCAAATTAAAAGCCGCCCTCTGGTACATTTGTTTTCCCAGTTTGAATCTTTATGCTGTGTGAGAAGTTTTCTTTATTTAGGAGAACATAATATTTCTGGAGTCTTATTATGACAGAGGATAAAGGAGCATTGTGAGAGTCAAGGGGGGAGTCTCTAGGGAGAGCATGAAGCTCATGTCTGGTTAGTACTGTGTATTTTGGAGCCACTTCCTTTAAAATAAAAAAAAAAAAAAACCTTTTTACAAAAAAATAGAAGAACTGTAATTCCTCTGACTTGGGATTCTCTAAATTGCTTCTCTGTTCAAACAGCAAATAGCCAAAGGAACCCAGTAACATCTCAGTGAGCTAAGACACAAAATCAGAAGATTAACCAACACATGATTTTAAATTTTTTAACTTTCCGGGACCTAGGCACGAGAAAGACAGATCCATCACACTCTGAGGAAACAGGTTACTTGTGTGGGTTCCCAAACCAGAAGAGGGTGGGTAGATCGCTGCCTATACCCTGGACAGCTCTCAGGGAACTTGTGGCCCAGAGCTCTGTTTCCCATCTCCTCATCATCCTGAGACCACCAGTGCACAGTGGACTGTGAGGCAGGGAACCCAAGCACAGGAAAAGCTGGGAAGAAAAGAGGCTCCAGCCACTGGAGGGTGGGGGGGAGTGGGGGAGAGTGTGGGGGTTGGGGGGGGGGGGGGCAAAGCATCTCGGCCCTTACACTGCCGTCCTTCATTCTGTGGAGGAGGGGCATGGCCGACAAAGTTGGGGAGAAGATGAACTAGAACAGGAGACTTAAGGCCTCATTACCCTGGATCTAATGAGGAAAACCAGAATCTGCTCAGTGACCCACAGTTGGCGGTAAATAAGAGGTTTGCAAGTTCAGAACATGAGAAAAATGCACCCCTGGAGTGTGTGCTAAAAATAACGTTCTCAGTACAGATGTGTTGATTTAATGTGATGGGCCACTGAATTCCATTTTGACACAAATTTCCTTAAAGAGTTGTTAGGTTTTTTTCTCCACTCCTACCTCCAATAGCCAACGCCACCATCGGCCATTGCCAGGAGTAAGCGGAAATCCTCGCCAACACACCTTTTCCTCCAGTACTTTTGTTTGTTGGTTTGATTGATTGATTGATTGATTGATTGAAGGGGTGTTGCTGGGTTGAACCCTGGCCATCTATAATGGACCAGCTAATCAATAACCCTTATAAACAGCATTTGATAATGTGGATCATATTTTCACTATTGATCTAAATGTTTTTATTTTCTCTATTCTTTATCTTGGAAAGCCCAAGAAGAAGAAAGAAAATAGGGGTCTGTGAGAAGGCTCAGTGGGCAAAGGTACTTGACACACATGCCAGAGTTCAATCTCTGGACACTGACAGAATGAAAGATACTCTGACTTCCACATGCACACTGTGGTACATACACCCATCCACCACCCACCAACCCAGACATGCGCAATGAAGGTGATGATTAGGATGATGATGATGACGATGATGATGATGACGATGATGACAAATATTTTTAAAATCAAAGAAGACTTTGAAGCCAATACATACAAAACCATGATCAAAACAAAGTAATGTATAACTAAGTACAATGCACGTTCTAGGACTATATTTCTTAAAAATGTGGCTCCATTTTGGTAAATGTGTAAAAATATGGATTGTAGTTAGGACCGACAAAAATAATTTTATAGCAGCTTTAAAAATTAAAATTCCTTGGGAACAGGAATCCAATTTAATCGCTGCACTGGCATGGACATATTCCCAGAGCTTTAGAAGATTCTGTCAACTGGATTTAAATTCATTATCACTATTTAATGAGGTAGGGATAAAGTCAACTTCTCTGGTATGCTAAGAATTATGAAATAATATAGTAATTTAGAAAAAGTGAAAACTGTAAAAACCACACTGCCAGGGTAACTATGTGAATTAAGCATCAAAGAATAAGTGACCAAAAATAAAAACAAATTACATTTCATAGTTGTCACAATCTCAGCTTCCTTGGATTATGATTAAATGATGGACAGTTTGTAAAACTAAGTAATGCCACATTATCATTTGCTGGAAGGACCCCCTCTGGTCCTTCCTCACAGGGTTCCTCCCTCCTCCCCCTCCCCTACAACTCTGAGAGGGCCCCCCTCATATGCCCAACTCTGAAGCATCATGTTTCTGCAAAACTAGGTGCATCTCTCCCCCTGAGGCCACACAAGGCAGTCCTCTGCTACATACATGTCTGGGGCCTTGGACTAGCCCGTGTATGGTCTCTGGTTGGTGGTTCAGTCTCTGGGAGCTCCCAGGGGCCTAGGTTAGTTAACACTTTTGGTTTTCCTGTGGAGTTGCAATCTCCTTGAGGACCGCCCATCCTCCCTTTTACTGTTTTACAGGAGTCCCTGACCTCCATCCAGTGTTTGTGGTATCTGTCTCAGTCAGTTGCTGGGTAGAACCTCTCAGAGCCTGCTATGCTAAGCTCCTGTCTCTGTCCCCTGTCCCAGGCAGACCTGCTTCTTAATTCTTAATCAATGAAACAAGATCATGCACATCAGACGCTTTGTTTTGCCATTTCAAAACTCCAATTTAGATTAGTTTTGAACCTATGGGTGGCGCTATTATGCATCTCTGATCACATGACCATAATGACAGCTATTGGAACTAGCTGAAGGGAGCTTCCAATATGATTTTTAGAACTGCTTCCCAAAAGGCATGATGAAATGGTGAGAATTAGGAAGTTTTGCAAGCACTTAGTTTTCCATATGGTTCCAGGGGACTTTGCTGTTAGCAAGCACAGGCTGGGTTGAACCAGTGTGGAGACATGCCTTTATGCACACGTATGTGGAGACACGCCTTTATGCACACGTATGTGGAGACATTCCTTTATGCACACGTATGTGGAGACACGCCTTTATGCACACGTAAGTGGAGACATGCCTTTATGTACACGTATGTGGAGACATGCCTTTATGCACACGTGTGTGGAGACATGCCTTTATACACACATGTGTGGAGACATGCTTTTATGCACATGTATGTGGAGACATGCCTTTATGCACATGTATGTGGAGACATGCCTTTATGCACACGTGTGTGGAGACATGCTTTTATGCACATGTATGTGGAGACATGCCTTTATGCACACGTGTGTGGAGACATGCCTTTATGCACATGTATGTGGAGACATGCCTTTATGCACATGTATGTCATTGCTCCTTTGGCACATCTGACAAAATATCATGGTATCCTTTTCAGGATGATAAAAAAAAAAAACTAAACTACAAATATACCTAGTTACAAATGGCATAGTCTCAATTATATATCTAAAATACGATTTTTAAGATTGCATGGAAGAGTGTAATATCACCCAGGCTCAAACTAATTAGGCAAGATTAATGAAAAATTTTAATAATTATTTACAAGAAAAAATGGAGAGCTACACATTCTCATCAGATTGATCCAGTTAAACCTACTCTCAGTGGAGAATGTG